>NW_020664447.1:59606943-59733211 GCF_002925995.2 Terrapene triunguis
AGGAGGGGTGTGGAGTGCAGGAGGAGGCTCAGGGCAGGGGATTGGGGTGCACAGGGGTGCAGGGTGCAGCAGGGGGCTCAGGGTAGGGGGTTGGGGTGCAGGAGGGGTGCGAGGTGCAGGCAGGGGGCTTAGGGCACGGAGTTGGGGGGCGGGGTGTAGGAGGGGTTCGAGCTCTGGCCTGGCGCCGGTTACCTAAAGTGGCTCCGGGGTGGTAGTGGTGTGCACCGGGGCCAGGATAGGCTCCCTGCATGCCTGCCCTGTCCCCGGCCCCGCGCCGCTCCAGAAAGCGCTGTGGCCCCCGGGGGAGGGGAAGTGGAGGGGTCTGTGTGTGCTGCCCTTGCCGCGCCTCCAGGTACCTCCCCCGAAGCTCCCATTGGCTGCAGTTCCCCATTCCCGGCCAATGGGAGCTGCGATGGGCAGTGCCTGGAGGCAAGGGCAACGCACACGGAGCCCTCTGCTCCCCCACCCGGGGGCCGCTGCTGAGAGTGGTGCTGGGCCCGCAGCGCCACGGGGGGCAACCCGCGGGCCGGATCCAAAGCCCCAAGGGGCTGTGGCTGGCCCGCGGGCCATAGTTTGCTCACCCCAGTATAGTCCAGAGTCCAGAGGTTTGGGCAGGAACGAGGGAGGAGCAACATAGAGGCAAAATGGAGGTGTTTCCAGGGCCTTTTATATCTTCTGCCATGTGGAGGGAAACCCATTGTTTTAAACAAAAACCTCAGCACAGCTAGTGGAAAATTATAGGTGACAAGATAGTGTTTGGAGTCACATGGGCAAGTCACATGTCCATGCATGAAGGTTTGGACACAATAGAAGCTATTACCTATTCCTCAAACAGCACATTTGCAGGACAGTCCATTCAGTGTAGATGGGCGTCTCCCATGGTCCATTGTCAGTCAAGTGTTTCTTGATGAGCCACTTAATTTGAATAGTCCCTCCAAGATGTGCTGGCTAACTACCTTGTGGGCGTTACCCCAGGAGCAAACATTTGAAATCCAGGTATAGATTATTCATAACGTCAAATACAAAAATGATACATGCATACAGATAGCATAATCATAACTCGCAAATCATAACCTTTTCATAGACAATCTTGCATGCCACATTTTGTACAAGATTTGTTGCAAATATATAACAGTGGTTGCAACTATATAGTCATATTTTAATCAGATAACATCACACCCTGTTAGATCAGCTTTCAGATGAACCGAGAAAGGAGGGGAAGTGCATCATGTCTGAGCTTCAGATGGTGGCCAAGCCCACTTTCTAAGCTGTGGTTGAGGCTTCTGATATAGCTGCCAGGTCTGTGATTATTCTGTGCTGATCCTCCTAGCAGATGAACTCCAGTTTGCTATGGGAGGCTCTGACCAAAGTAAAGGACTTCCTGTGTGGGGGTCCCAATTTGTTAATGAAAGGACATAGGATACCTTGAAGAAGGTAAAAGTCTATTGGGCAACACTCAGGTCTCTGGGTCTCTGCATGCCTTTAGTTAGAAGTACATCCACTTCCTTTGGGATCCAAAGCTCTTCCCAACTTCCAGGGGATCAGGAGTCTACCCAAAGCCACTCTTCTTTCAGGCAGAAGTCCAAACATTCCTGCCAACTGTCTGTCCATGCTTCATTGGGAGCTCATCTGCTGCACCAAGCTCCAAGCAGTTAGTTTGATGGGACACTCAAGAACTTCCATCTAGTGCAGGGGTAGGCAACCTATGGCACGCGTGCCGAAGGCGGCACATGAGCTGATTTTCAGTGGCACTCACACTGCCCGGGTCCTGGCCACTGCTCTGGGGGCTCTGCATTTTAATTTAATTTCAAATTAAGCTTCTTAAGCATTTTTAAAACTTTATTTACTTTACATACAACAATAGTTTAGTTATATATTATAGACTTATAGAAAGAGACCTTCTAAAAATGTTAAAATGTATTACTGGCACGCAAAACCTTAAATCAGAGTGAATAAATGAAGACTCGGCACACCACTTCTGAAAGGTTGCCGACCCCCGATCTAGTGTCTTGTCTCAGAGCCATGGTGAGATTCTCCACCCAGATTGAAGTCTCTCAGACTCGATTGTTCAGGATGCTAGATCAAGAGGGTCCTGCTGAGGACTAAAAGACACTACTGGAAAGAAAGAAACCTTCAACCAGGGAAACTTGCCTAATGAACATGCAATGCTATTACATAGGGCTGTCTGCACCCCTTTACACAGCATTGCTTCCTAAGTTTGACCCCCTAGATCAGATGAGTCATATAGCCAAGTTAATATGAAGTCACTTTTAACTAACACTGCTCAAGCCCACATCCTGCAGGGTCAGTACTGCTTGTTAACTTCCCAAGAGAGAGGATCCTTATGGGCAATTCTTGAAGGAGGAAAAAAAGGTTATTTTGACTTTCTGAGATGATTGCCAATACAGATCAGCACAACCCACCTGGCTTCCCAGCTTCTTCAGAGTCTTAGGTTAAGGATTCCTAAATCAGTGGCAGGAACTAAAGGCTGTTGGGATCGCGGTTGGGACCCACTTTCATGCCCAGAAAAACCAGAAATGGAGCGAGTAGCTCTAGCACACAACACTTGCTAGAAGTTTCCAGGGGTGTTGAGCCATGTACGCAATCCTCCCAAAGAAACACGGTTAGTAAGGCCTGGTCTACACTACGAGTTTAGGTCGAATTTAGCAGCGTTAAATCGAACTAAGCCTGGACATGTCCACACAACAAAGCCCTTTTTTTCGACTTAAAGGGCCCTTTAAACCGGTTTCTTTACTCCACCTCCGACGAGGGGATTAGCGCTGAAATCGGCCTTTGCGGGTCGGATTTGGGGTAGTGTGGACAGAATTCGACGTTTTTGGCCTCCGGGAGCTATCCCACAGTGCTTCATTGTGACCGCTCTGGACAGCACTCTCAACTCAGATGCACTGACCAGGTAGACAGGAAAAGCCCCACGAACTTTTGAATTTCATTTTCTGTTTGCCCAGCGTGGAAAGCACAGGTGACCACACAGAGCTCATCAGCACAGGTAACCATGATGGAGTCCCAGGATCGCAAAAGAGCTCCAGCATGGACCAAACGGGAGGTACGGGATCTGCTCGCCATATGGGGAGACGAATCAGTGCTAGCTGAACTCTGTAGCAGTAAACGAAATGGCAAAATATTAGAAAAAGTCTCAAAGGCCATGAAGGACAGAGGCCATAACAGGGACGCACAGCAGTGCCGCGTGAAAATTAAGGACCTAAGCCAAGCCTACTACAAAGCCAGAGAGGCAAACGGAAGGTCCGGGGCAGAGCCGCAAACATGCCGCTTCTATGTGGAGCTGCATGCCATGCTAGGGGGTGCAGCCACCACTACCCCAACCGTGTGCTTTGACTCCATCAATGGAGAATCACGCAACAGGGAAGCGGGTTCGGGGTACGAGGAAGATGATGATGAAGACAATGAAGATAGCTCACACCAAGGAAGCGGAGAAACCGGTTTCCCCAACAGCCAGGATATGTTTATCACCCTGGACCTGGAACCAGTAACCCCCGAACACACCCAAGGCGTGCTCCCAGACCCTGAGGGCACACAAGGGACCTCTGGTGAGTGTACCTTTGTAAATATTACACATGGTTTAAAAGCAAGCATGTTTAATGATTAATTTGCCCTGGCAATCGCGGCCAGTACAGCTACTGGAAAAGTCTGTTAATGTGTATGGGGATGGAGCGGAAATTCTCCAGGGACATCTCCAGAAAGCTGTCCTTCATGTACTCCCAAAGCCTTTGCAAAAGGTTTCTGGGGAGGGCTGCCTTATCCCGTCCGCCATGGTAAGACACTTTACCACGCCAGGCCAGTAGCACGTAGTCTGGAATCATTGCATAACAAAGCATGGCAGTGTATGGTCCCAGTGTTTGCTGGCATGCAGACAACATCCATTCCTTATCTCTCTTTGTTATCCTCAGGAGAGTGATATCATTCACGGTCACCTGGTTGAAATGGGGTGATTTTATTAAGGGGACATTCAGAGGTGCCCGTTCCTGCTCGGCTGAACATAAATGTTCCCCGCTGTTAGCCACGCGGTGGGGGGGGAGGGGTGAAGTGATCATCCCAGAGAATTGGGTTGGGGGGGGTAGTTGGGTTTGTGCTGCATGTTAACCCGTAAACCGCAGCCCCACCTTTTACACTGCAAACCCATTTTAAATGGCCAACCCAACGGGTGCTTGGTATGGGAAATGAGGGCGCTGCTGTTTGAAACCATTCCCACGTTACGAAGGTTAAAAAAGCCAAAAGACTGTGGCTTACCATGGCTGCCTGCAAGCCGAATTCTGTTGCCTGGCACTGTGAGAGTGATCTCTCACACTAAACTGGCAGGGCCTCAATCAGTAGCGTAGCTAGAGGGGTGCAAGGGAAGCAGCTGCTTCCCCTCAGCACATTTTCCAAAAGCCGCGCCTTAGTCAGGTGGGGTTACCATGGCGCCAGCGGCGGGGCCCACGCTCCGCTCTGAAGCTTGGCCTGCCCGGCTTCCCCCAGTGTGCTGCTGCATACCCCGCCCCCTCCCACTGCCATGCCCATCAGCTGTGTCTCCCAGCAGGAGGGAGACAGACTGCTAATCGGCGAGGCAGGGATGGGAGGGGGAAAGAACTGAGCTCCAGCAAGCTGGGCTCCTGGGGAGGAGGAGAGGCTGGGGCCTTGGGGAAGAAGGGGGTCGGTTGGGGCATGCCCCTATAGGGGGCAGGGGCACCCACTGCACCCCACCCACCAGTCAACTGTTTATGGGGCCCTTGGGGGCCTACCAGCCATCAGCTGTTCGGCGGGGGCAGTAGGGTAGCTAGCTAGGGGAGTGCAAGTGCTCTCTGTTTAGCTGGTTTTTGACCACCAGCCAATCAGCAAGGGGAACTGCTCCTGGAGCAAGGGGCTGAGCTGAGAGACCCCTCCTCCTTCTCCTACCTGCTTCTTGTGGCACTGTGGCAGGTGTGCTTCCTCTGGCTCTGCAGCAGCAGCTCCTAACCTCTCACCCAGCTAAAGGCAGCCAGTAGCAGCAGCTGGTAAGTGTATTTCAAAGGGGGTCTTTCTTGTGGTGAGGGTGGCTGGGGGGGGGGGACTGGAAACCCTCCAGCCCCAGGTGGCTGTGAGAGCCAGCACCTGGCTGCTGGTGGGATGGCTGTCTGCATGGTGGGAGGCAGGGGGCTCAGCCAGAGGCATCTCCAAAAACATCCCCTGCACCCCCGCAGCACAGAGAGATTGAGAGTACCAGCCCCTGCCGGGCAGCTGGACCAGGACAGGCATGGGGGGGTGGGGAGGAGGCGCATGTCCTGGTCTCTTGTGGGGTGTCGTGTCCCTGCTTGCCCTCCCTGCCCAGGCAGAGACGCCTGCCTCTCAGAGACAGTGGCCATGTAGTGCGCTTGGTTCCCCCTCCCTGGCATCTGGTGACTGCCTCTTAGGGGGTGAGGGGTGGAAGGGAAGAGGCAGTGGGGAAGGGATAGGGGTGGGGAGTGGGGTGGGGTAGGAAAGGAAAACAGACTATCAGGGGAAATCTTCATAGCAGTACAATCTCTGCCTTGGGGGTGTGGATGGAATTGTGTTCCAAGGGAAGGCTGGAACTATCTGCTGTGCTCTTTGTGAGCTGAGGGGTGAAAACATTATATGTGTTTAGTCCATGTGCTCTGGCAAACACAAGTCCAAGCACCATGTTGGGGGGGCAGGGAGAGGTAGCCTGATTTTCCCTCTCCTATCATGGGAAACCTGAATTGTCTCCTAAGGGAAGGGCTTGTGATCATGTTGGGAGGAGGAGGGGGGACATTGCTGAGTCCCAGGGTTGAGTAATTCTCTGGTGATGGTGGTCATTACATTACTAATTGTCATTCACTTGCTGCACACAATGGCTGGTGATGGTTGTTTAACATCCACCCAGCCATTTGGTCAAGTGCCTTGTTTCTTGGGAGTTGCCTTCTGTAACTTCTCTAATTTCATCCCATTCTCCTGTGAGTACAAATTCTGGTTCTAAAGACCTGGTGCCTGGATCCCATATTGCCTTGCACTGGGATTGGGAATTAGTGCCCTGACATGCAACTCCTCCTATTGTGCCAGTGTAGATCCTGCTGTTAGTACAGCTATTTGCAGGTGCCCTTGTGTTTAGCTGAACCTTTGGACTCAGTTTAGTGGGGATGGACTCAGAGACTGAGAGCTAAACTGACACTACTATCCTGCTGTGTGGATCCCAGTGTGCTTGTACTGTGAATTTTTGGCATGCTCATGTGGCTATATTTATCTCATTGTGCTGGTGCAACTTCCTTGGTGTGATGATGACATTATGCTAAGATGAATCGTGAAAATAGTGTCCTGGTGTGATGGTGGTCACTCTGTGCTGTTCATGTGAATCTTGCATTTTTGTATGCTGTGTTGGTGTAGCCCTGTTGTTCCCAGGAAATTAGAGCCACAAGGTGGGTGAGGTAATATCTTTTATTGGAGCAACTTTTGTTGGTGAGAGAGAGAGAGAAAAGCTTTGGAGCTTTCACAGAGTTCTTTCTTCTTCCTGAAGAAGAGTTCTGTGAAAGCTCAAAAGCTTGTCTCTCACCAACAGAAGCTGGTCCAATAAAAAATATTTTACTTCACCCACCTTGATATATATTTCCCCCCCCCTCCCATTACCTCACCCAGCTTTCCAGGAGTGAGTTTTCATGATGACATGGGAAGTGCTCTGACTGGTCCTGTCTTCTCTGTATCAGCCCCTCTAGCTTGCACTGCAGCCCAGTACCTGGGGGCTGGGTGCCTGCAGCGCTGAGACTGTGAGATCAGGGACTCGCAGACCCAGCTGGGAGGGGACGGGCACCTCCTCCTCGGCCTCTCTCTCTTGCTGCCTCCTTTTCCCGAGTGTCCTCATGATGCACAGAGCCAGCGTGGCTAGGTGCTGCACTGGAGAGTCTCCCAGTGCAGCCCCCCACCCCCTCTCCCCCATGTGAACCCACAACAGACCCTGCCCACCTCTGTCCGATTGTCTCTCTCATGCGGGGGACTGTGCCCCCCCCCCTTGCTACTGTGTGCTGTCTGCTTCCAGGGGCCACAGATTGCAGAGCATCCCCCTCAGGAGAGATGAGAGGGGCTGTCCCACCGGGTGCATGCGAGCAATGGCCCCCTCACAGCGAGATGCTGCGCTGCCCCTGCCTCGGCCTCTGTCTGGGTGGTGACCCCAGCCTGAGGAGTGCGAGGCAGCGTGAGCTGAGCATGGGGGTTGGGGGCCAGGCCAGCAAGCCTGATCACTGACACTCCAAGTGTGCCCAAGTGCAGAGCTAGTGCTCCAGGCTTCTCCTTCATTCAATGACACATCAGTAGGACTTGCTTTTTTCGTGCAGAATTTGCCTTTCAGAAAGCAAACCAATAAGTAGCGCAGTTGCGGAACGATCCTTTAGCCGACTTAAACTTATAAAGTCCTACCTGCGCTCTACAATGGATGAAGATAGATTGTCTGGGTTAGCTTTGCTCTCCATTGAAAGACAATTGGCTACTGAAGTAGATTATAATAAAGTAATAGATAACTTTGCTAGAATGAAGCTTAGACGAAAGAGGCTGTTGTAGTTGCTTCATAGATTATCATATTGTTTTGATCTTATCTTTGAAATATAAAATAAGTAAATAACGTGTTTTTATTATGTTTTGATTTTATATACAATACTGTAAACCTTTTTTATATTTTAAATGCAAAATAACACGCGTACTTATAAAACAATATCATTCTTGTGTTTTTATTTTAAGTACAAAATAAATATGTATAACGAATTTAAAAGTATGTAACTAGTCATTTGATATGGCGGCGGGTGGCGCCTTTTTTTGTGTTCGCTCCCCCTGATGTTAGAACCTGGCTACGCCACTGGCCACAATATAAGAGGAAAAATGCGACCTTGTAACGAAAGCACATGTGCTGTGTAATGTGAACAGCAAAATTTAACGTGAAAGAGTGTACCCATTGTTCTCTAAAATGTGTCTTTTTTAACTACCTCTCCCTTCTCCTCCACCAGCTGCAAATGTTTCTCCTTCGCAGAGGCTAGTGAAGATTAGAAGGCGAAAACAGCGGACTCGGGATGATATATTCTCAGAGCTCCAGATGTCCTCCCACGCTGACAGAGCACAGCAGAATGCGTGGAGGCAGTCAATATCAGAGTGCAAAAAAGCACAATATGAATGAGAGGAGAGGTGGCGGGCTGAATCGCGGGCTGAAGAGAGCAAGTGGTGGGCTGAAGAGGATAGGTGGCGTCAGCTTGCTGACAGAAGGCAAGAGTCGATGCTCCGGCTGCTGGAGCATCAAACTGAAATGCTCCAGCGTATGGTTGAGCTGCAGGAAAGGCAGCAGGAGCAGAGACCGCCACTACAGCCCCTGTGTAACCAACAGTCCTCCTCCCCAAATTCCATAGCCTCCTCACCCAGACGCCCAAGAACACGGTGGGGGGGCCTCCGGCCACCCAGCCACTCCACCCCAGATGATTGCCCAAGCATCAGAAGGCTGGCCTTCAATAAGTGTTAAAGTTTTAAAGTTTTAAACTGCAGTGTGTCCTTTTCCTTCCCTCCTTCCCCACCCCTCCCGGCTACCTTGACAGTTATCCCCCCTAGTTGTGTGATGAATTAATAAAGAATGCATGAATGTGAAGTAACAATGACTTTATTGCCTCTGCAAGCGGTGCTCGAAGGGGGGAGGGGAGGGTGGTTAGTTTACAGGGAAGTAGAGTGAACTGGGAGGGAGGGGGGGAAGGGTTCATCAAGGAGAAACAAACAGAAATTTCACACCGTAGCCTGGCCAGTCACAAAACTGGTTTTCAAAGCTTCTCTGATGAGCACCACGCCCTGCTGTACTCTTCTAACCGCCCTGGTGTCTGGCTGCATATAATCAGCGGCCAGGCGATTTGCCTCAACCTCCCACCCCGCCATAAATGTCTCCCCCTTACTCTCACAGATATTGTGGAGCGCACAGCAAGCAGCAATAACAATTGGAATATTGGCTTCGCTGAGGTCTATCCCAGTCAGTAAACTGCGCCAGCGCGCTTTTAAACGTCCAAATGCACATTCTACCACCATTCGGCACTTGCTCAGCCTATAGTTGAACAGGTCCTGACTACTGTCCAGGCTGCCTGTGTACGGCTTCATGAGCCATGGCATTAAGGGGTAGGCTGGGTCCCCAAGGATAACGATAGGCATTTCAACATCCACAACGGTTATTTTCTGGTCTGGGAAGAAAGTCCCTTCCTCCAGCTTTTGAAACAGACCAGAGTTCCTGAAGACGCGAGCATCATGTACCTTTCCCAGCCATCCCACGTTGATGTTAGTGAAACGTCCCTTGTGATCCACCTGGGCTTGCAGCATTGAAAAGTACCCCTTGCGGTTTATGAACTCGGTGGCTTGGTGCTCCGGTGACAAGATAGACAGAACCCATATCCCTATCGCCCCACCACAGTTTGGGAATCCCACTGCAGCAAAGCCATCCACTATGACCTGCACGTTTCCCAGAGTCACTACCCTTGATATCAGCAGGTCTTTGATTGCGCTGGCTACTTGGATCACAGCAGCCCCCACAGTAGATTTGCCCACTCCAAATTGATTCCCGACTGACCGGTAGCTGTCTGGCGTTGCAAGCTTCCACAGGGCTATCGCCACTCGCTTCTCAACTGTGAGTGCTGCTCTCATCCTGGTATTCTGGCGCTTCAGGGCAGAGGAAAGCAAGTCACAAAGTTCCATGAAAGTGCCCTTACGCATGCGAAAGTTTCGTAGCCACTGGAAATCACCCCACACCTGCAACATGATGCGGTCCCACCAGTCTTTGTTTGTTTCCCGGGCCCAGAATCGGCGTTCCACGGCATGAACCTGCCCCAGTAACACCATGATTTGCACATTGCTGGGGCCTGTACTTTGTGAGAGGTCTATGTCCATGTCAATTTCCTCATCACTCTCGTCACCGCGCTGCAATCGCCTCCTCGCCTGGTTTTGCTTTGGCATGTTCTGGCTCTGCATATACTCCAGGACAATGCTCGTGGTGTTCATAGTGCTCATAATTGCCGCGGTGATCTGAGCGGGCTCCATGATCCCAGTGCTATGGCGTCTGGGCTGAAAAAGGCGTGAAACTATTGTCTGACGGAGGGAGGGAAGGAGGGGCGAGTGACAACAGGGCTTACAGGGAATTAAAATCAACAAAGGTGTCTGTGCATCAGGGAGAAACACAAACAACTGTCACACAGAATGGCCCCCCCAAAGATTGAACTCAAACCCCTGGGTTTAGCAGGCCGTTGATTTCACGGAGGGAGAGGGAAGCAAATGAATACAGAACAAATCTGGTCCATCTATTTTTTACATCTTAAGCTGGCAGCAGACGGTGCAGCATGACTGATAGCCATCGGCATCTTCTGGGTGCTTGGCAGAAGATGCTGTATTACGACTGCTAGCCATCATCGTCAAGATGGTTCAATAGGATTGCCGGCAGGACTGAGTCTCCAGGAGACAAAACATGTCTGCCCAGGTGCCTCTGACCGAACTCACTGAGGAGTACGACGACGACGGATACCAGTTGTAATACACCATCCACTGCCAAAAGGCAAGGAGCTGCTGCTGTATAGCAATGCAGCCCCACGTCTGCCAGCACCCAGATAGCCGATGACGGCTACCAGTCATACTGCACCGTCTACTGCCAAAAGGCAATTAGCTGCTGCTGTGTAGCAATGCAGTACCACGTCTACTGGCACCCAGATGACATATGGTGACGGTGAGCTGAGCTGAGCTGAGCTGAGCGGGCTCCATGCTTGCCATGGTATGTTGTCTGCACAGGTAACCCAGGTAAAAAGGCGCGAATTGATTGTCTGCCGTTGCTCTGACGGAGGGGGAGGGGCCTGACGACATGTACCCAGAACCCCCCGCGACACTGTTTTTGCATCATCAGGCATTGGGATCTCAACCCAGAATTCCAATGGGCGGCGGAGACTGCGGGAACTGTGGGATAGCTACTCACAGTGCAACACTCCGGAAGTCGACGCTAGCCTCGGTACTGTGGACGCGGTCCGCCGACTTAATGCACTTAGAGCATTTTATGTGGGGACACACACAATCGACTGTATAAAACAGATTTCTATAAAACCGGCTTCTATAAATTCAACCTAATTTCGTAGTGTAGACATACCCTAGGTATAACTGTTTTTCTCAGTCTCTCTCAAATTCCTCATGTGATGAGGTGTGAGAGTACTTGCTGTCAGGTCCATAAAATGTCACAGTGCTCTACAACATAATAAGTTGCAAAACTTCAGATCTCCAAATACAAAAAAGAAAAGGGTGATCAGATATCTTACATTTTGCTTTCAAACCCTCTCTTGCAAAGAAAGATTCTCCCTGGCAAACAGACCCCTTATAGAGACCAGCAAACCTCCAGAATATTTTAAAAGCAGATTGTAATTTCTTCATATTGTGTGGGGTGCCTAGTGCAAAAGGGTATGATGGTTTCATACATTTCTCATTTAGATTTTTTTATTTTAATCTATTAGTTACTAGTGGAGCAGCTTAGGTAAGTGGTGTCTGTTTGGTTTTAAGGCAGGAGAGCTTTTGGAAGGAGATCCTTTTGACATTTTTATTATTTATTATGTATTTATGTTACAGGCCCCATTGTGCTAGGCTTTGCATAAATACATATTAAGATTCAGACCCTGTCCTGAAGAGCTTATGATCACAGAATCATAGAAGGGCTGGAAGGGACTTCAAGAAATCATCCACTCCATCGCCCTGTGCTGAGGCAGGATTCAGTATACCTAGACCATCCCTGACATATGTTTGCCTAACCTGTTCTTAAAAACTTCCAGTGATCTAAATAGACAAGGCAGAAAAAGGGAGGAGGGAAAACCGAGTCACAGGGAGGTGAAGTGACTTGTCAAAGGTTACCCAGCAGGCCAGTGGCAGAGCAGGAATAGAACCCAGGTCTCTGAGTCCCATTTCAGAGCCCTTACCACCATGCTGACTCATTCTCAGCTTGAATATCTGTGGCTTTTTATACAACTATAAGCATCTAGAGACTGATAGGTATACGAAATTTAAATAAAAATAAATCACAACGTAATACCTGACGTTTTAATCTTTTTTTTAAAATGCCCATAGGAACTATTTAGAGAATTAAATTTTTAAAATTCACCTGAATGCATTGTTAAAGGCTGGGAGTTTAAACACAAAAATCAGCAAACTAAAAATGAAGGTTTCCCAAAGCCACATTGCACAAACTATAGCCATGCTTATTAAGAGCTAGGTATTATTATTTATTATTAAGGTGCTTCTAACAACAGTCATTTCAACTACTTCTCTCAATGTGTGGGAAGCTTTTGGCCTCATACTCCCTGCGTTGCACCTTGTGCAGTCATTTACACCTGTGCAAAGTGGGCATAAATTACAGCACTACCTTTCTGACTTGGTAACATTTCACACTCGCTCTGCACAGGTGCAGCGATGGCACAAGGCAGGGGAATTAGTCTCTTGGACATTTTGAAATCTTTTAACCATACACCTCTGCCCCGATATAACGCTGTCCTTGGGAGCCAAAAAAATCTTCCCGTCTTATAGGTGAAACCGTGTTATATCCAACTTGCTTTGATCCGCCGGAGCGCGCAGCCCCACCCCTCCGGAGCGATGCTTTACCGCGTTATAGCCGAATTCGTGTTATATCGGGGTAGAGGTGTAGTGTGTTTAAATTCTTGACCCCACTAGTGCAATGATGATAGTGGGCCAAATCCTGTGAACCCGCACAGAAAATATTATTGCATTAACAATCTCAACACCCCAAAGAGTTAAGTACTATGCAGCCCTAGTGTGAGTGTTTCTCCCATTCACTGCAGTAGGAGTTCCAGCTGCTTTTGCAAGGGCTGAATTGGATCCAGTTAAATATTTACTTACCTCAATTTATGTTTATTAGCTCAGCATAGGTATAAGTATTAGTATTATTAATTAGCAGGAGTCTTAGGGTGGGATAGGACCATGGCAAGAGAATGAGACACAGGTGGGAATAAGGGAAGCAGGAAAAAGGGGACTGAGGAAACTGATGATGAAACAGTGCAATTTGGAAGAAAACAAGGGATGGACAAGAAGGTGGGGAAAATGTGCAGGAAAGAATGGGAGGAAAAGAGATGCTGGTTTTCAAAGAAAGAGAAAGGGATAGAGTGAGGTGGACATAAAAGGAAAAATAGGGATAAAAAATGAAAGAAGGGACTAAACAAGAAAAGATTTGCACAAATCTTAAGTTAATGCATTTAATTTGCTTTTATTATATTTTGCTTCCCGGGCAGATCTCATAAAGATGAGATTAGCCTTGCTATATTTAAAGCCCACCAAATCAGTTCATTCTCCATGAGGGTTACCTACAGTATTTATTTTGGGGGGGGGGGGGAAGTTTCCCCACTCTTTCAATCCGTTGCAGGTAGCAGTGGTGGGAGCCCTAGAATAGACAGGGCTCCAGGCAGCTTCCAGTGTTCCAGTCACTGTCTCATCTAATTTGCTCAGAGCAGGGCTCCATGCCAAGGTGATGAAAACACTACCAGCAGCCAGCACCTTGTCTATACTGTTACTGCCGTCAGTGAAGCTGAAATAGCATTAGCACTAGTGGAAATTTTTAGATAGATAAAAACATAGTGTCATCAAGGCCAGTGAAAGTTCCTCAGCTCTAGAACTTGCTTCCCCCGGTCAGCCCCCAAACTTTTTGACCTTTAGAGCACCTTGCATGGCCTATCTACTCACATAGGGCCTGATTTTCAGAGGTGCTCAGCCTTTGTAGCTCCCACTGACTTCAATTTGGTTGCCCAGCACTTCTGAAAACGAGGCCTGTGTATCCCAGCGCTAAGCTATTATTAATATTAAACTAGTGAATTATAAAACACGCTATCAAATCAGAATCAAATCAACAAATCTACTTAGTGTTAATATTGGATTAGTAAATCATCAAATTAGTAGCAAAAATGATCAATTCTTATATAAATTCTAAGAAGTCTAAGAAAGTGGCTGTCCGTTTGGTGACAAAGTAGAGAATTTGATCAAAGTCAATCAAATCTATAGTTTTAATTATTAAGTATTTTAAAACTGAAACCAAATTATCAGGGGTGGCAGGTTTGTATAATTTTTGGTGGTCCAAGTCCTGCCCCCCTCTCCCCACCTGCCTTGTAAGTCAATATATATTTTTTAAAATAATGTAAAAATGGACTGGAAACAGTATGCGTTTAACAGTTTCTCTATATTGCACAATGTGGAGGGGTGTGGGGGGATGAGGGCTCTGGCTGGGGGTGAGGGCTCTGGGGTGGCGCTGGGGATGAGGAGTTTGGGGTGTGGGAGGGGACTCAGGGCTAGGGCAGAGGGGGTGAGGGCTCTGGGGTGGGGCTGGGGATGAGGGGTTCACGGTGCAGGAGGGGGTTCAGGACTGAGGCAGAGGGTTGGGGTCCGGGGGGTTGAGGGCTCTGGCTGGGGGCGTGGGCTCTAGTGTGTGGCAAGGCTGGGGATAAGGAGTTAGGGATGCAGTCAGGCTGCATCAGGGCTGGGGCCAGAGAGGAGGACTCCACAGTCCCCCCAGCCTTCTCCCCCCCGGCAGCACACTCACCCAACACCGTAACTGCACATGCTCTTAGGGGCTGGGCCCCTCTCAGGTCCAGGAAGCCCCCCTCAGCTCCCCTGTGGTGGGTGCTGGGGGGGAGGGCTGCCATCACGTGTGCACCTCCTCCCTCCACAGGCAGCAACTGTGTCGCCGCCTCAGCCTGCTGCCGGTGCCACTCTCTTTTGTAGCCAGCAGTGGCCAGCGAGGGAGTGCAGCGCGGAGCTGCAGGGGGCAGCTGCCCAGGGGGCAGGCAGGGACGCTCCGGGGGAGGCACGCAGGGGCAGCAGGTGGGGCCGGGGGAGGCGCACGGGGCAGCAGGTGGGGCCAGGGGAGAGACCCGGCCCCGAACATTGGTGGAGCCAGGCCCTGAATTTGCTGGAGCACGGGCACCACGAGCCCATATAACTCGCCGCCCCTGCAAATTATTATTGAATGTCTGAACCTCAACCTAAGAACCAATTATAAAGCTCCCTTCAAAGAGTCCTAATTCTTATGTGGTATCTAACCCTTTCCTCCCTTCACCAAAGAGATATTATAATACAGACTGTAACAGAATAGTCTTAGTAAGCAGAAGTTTAACAATTTTATTTACCCAAAATTACAGATGACAATCTCAAGTCTCTGAGGAGTTTTACGTGCAGAACACATTTTAATGAATACCTTTATGAGCCAATCTTTAGGGCTGTTTAAACCTGGGGAACTTTTATTTTTAGCACCTTCCCCATAGGCTTTATGGTCACTCATGCACACAGCCATGCTTTCACTTCCACACCCTAAAAATAAAGAAAATAAAAAGGCTGGGATGTCTCCCGGCCAATCAAAACAAAAAAATAAACATTAGAAACAGGAAAAATGGGATGCTTAATGATTGGCGGGGGAGGGGGAAGGGAGGTCTTCAGCTCTTGCAGGCTTCTCAACTCTGACAGTAAGAGCTGGAACTTCAGTTAAGGAGCCAAGCAGTGACATTCTGCTAGTACAGCATTTCTCACTAGCGGCCATTCTTTGGGTGCCAGGAGAGTCTGGTCAAAGGCTAGAACGGCCTGTTTGTTGATGTCATGACTTCCTCTCTCCAAGGTGATCAATCTTGTTGATTCTGGAATGTCAGTTTTTCTTCAGATGATTTAATGACCCAAAAGGCAAGGCTTCTTGGCCTTAGATTTGATCTTTCTGGTTTGACTTTTCCTTGCTCTGTCTTGCATCACCTCTCTCCAAGGCCTTTGGACAATCAGGTGTCAACAAGGTAAATACCTTCCTATTAATTTAATTGTCTTCCTATTTTTGAACTGAGCTATAGTTCAGACAGCTTATCTTCTGAAATCTAAATCTTGATAGAAAAAAGTTACTTTAAAGTTCATCAAGATGAAACCCATTTACAATATTATATAAGGTCTGTTTACCTATATAAGCAATTCTCCTAATGAACGGTACTACCCACACACACAAAGTTAACATGTGTCAATGTTTGCAGGATTGGGCCCTTGGGCATCATATTCTGGTTGGCTGCGAGTTGTAGAAAACTGACCCACGAGGTCTCACGCATCCCGAGCTTAAAATAAGGATTGTTTTGTTGCAAGATATTTGGGAGAGATGTCAATCATCTAATTGGAAAACATCTTTTCCACCTATTAAAACACTGGTTTAAGTCTGAGAAGCCACTTCCATCCACCTCCTTTCAGGTGCCTGAGGAAAGCCTTAGAGAACTCATTGTGACATAACAATACATTTAGTGTTGGCCTGAAAGTTTTTGCACCCTTTTAGTCAACATTTTCCATCTTTGTCTTAGTATATTTTTCTGGTCTGAAATTATTATAAAGACCTATTAAGCCCTATTATATAACATTTAATTTCTCACTGGATTTAGGGTGCTGGTTTGGTTTTTTTAGGATATGGGAAACCAGATGTTTGTGTATATATTATATATTGTTTAAGGAACGAGAAGGGGAGTCACCAGTACCAGAAAGTGGCCATTTTGGATAGAGGAGCAAAACCACATGGCCCAAGAGCCTTCATATTAGAAAGTTAAAGGAGGCTGGTGATGAAAACACACCATCACAACAGCTTCTGGGATTCCTTTGGGTCTTATAGCTGTGCAATTTGCCTGCATATTATATGCTGCTGGATGAGAACATGTAGAGCAGCTCTTGGAGATCCTCACTTGGGTCCTGATCCAAAGCCACTGAAGTCAATGGAAGATTTTTCATTGACCTCAATGGGCTTTGGTTCCAAACCTTTGTAGAGGTGGTGACAGCCCTCTTCCTCTGACACACACATACACACAAGTGGTAGTAATGGTCTTGATTTTAAAACCACATCAGCTTCCTGGCTCCACACTTGTGCTGAAACACACATGCCTTGTATGTCTGAAAAGCTGACCTCTGCATCTGTAATCAGTGGAAATAGCTTATTTTTGGTGGCTACTGCCTTAGGAGCTAGATATATCCAAATTCACATCGGAAACTTGCTGACAATTAATTTGCAAATTAGGGCAATCAATTCAGATCACATTTTAATATCCTAATTTACATATTTGGCAATTTGAGTGAGATATAGAGGACACATTCTAGTGTGTAAAGGTTTTGTTGGCATGAGTTTGTGTTGACTACACTACTCATGAGTGGTGAAGGATCCCACATTCATACCTATAAAACCTTTATCCTGCACCAGACCAGCATGGAGTCTGTGCATGCAGCACCTTCTGCAGAAAAGCTATCTTAGAAATGTTTGAGAGAGTTTATAAAGTGTTGTTTGGTGCTATGTTTCGTATCCCCCCAATAAAGCCAGGGTCCTTAATTACTGTCTCTCCAGACATACAAGAGAGAGCCTGATAATGGAGTCAAAGATTCAAGGATAATCAGTATCTAAATGCAAGAAGCACTAGGAACCTCCACCTGTTATTCCCCTTCACAAAAAGGATGAGGTAAGAGAAAGAAGAAATCTAAGCACTTCAAAAGGCTCAGGCCTCAGAAACCAAACCTTGCAACACTCATCATCCCTCTCAGACAGGTCCCCTTTGCCCGCTGCTTCATCCCAGGTCAGGAGAAGAGCTGTCCCTAGTGGTGAGTGGGATAGATAGAGGAGTGTTTCTTTCTGAGCTACGTATTTGAAACTATGGTTCAGTGGGTCATTGCAGCACTCAGCTTGCACGCACTGGTGAGGAGGTGAAGCCTATAGCAAGGCACTCTTCAAAGTATTAAAAAATGCAGCTAAACGCAGCTATTGAGGGTGGGATAAAAGATAAAAAGAGCAGCCCAACAAGAGATAGGGCTTGAACTAACAGTGCGGCAAAGGTTACAAATCCCCAAAGGATAAAACAGCTTGCCTCACGATTCCCAAACTGACCAGGGCAGTCCCAGTCCATGCCAAAGATCCCATCATTCCCTAAGGAACTCACTGACCTTGAGAGAAGTAGCCATTATGCAGAACTATGAGGCTGGCTCAATAGCCCTACAGGCCTCTTTAGCTTCTACATGTTTTTCCAGAGTGAAAGTAGTATAATTGACAGTAGAAAGTGGAACTGAAAATCAGCAACATTCTTACTCAGGTGCCATTGGCCACAAATTGTTTTGTGGTCACATCTATGGGATCCATCAGTCATTTAGCCATAGCAACAGCTGCAAACGTAGTCACAGGGTGGAATCTAAGGCTATACATATGATTCAGGAGGCAGCCAGGCTAAACAACTAATCAGATCTGCCAAATTCAACAGAGACCAATGTGAGGCAGATATAGAGTGAAATTTTAAAAAAGCTTAAAAAAAAAGTCTCTCATCAATCTGTACTCTTCCTGCGATTGCCTGAGATGTGCCTTTTGCCAATACCAACAGAATAAACTATCCCAAAGATGAAAGCCATGGGGAAGGTATCCCAGATGAAGAAAACCATGTCAGCAATCCAACATCTCAGGGTAATTCTCTTCCAGGCAAAATCCATGACTGCCTGGAAAAACAAGCCTTATGTGATTGACTGATTCTCCAATTTCAGCCTGGAATAACAGACCCTACATCAGGCAGATCAGTAGGCATGAAGAGCATCTGCACCCTTGGAACTATTGAGGCAACCACAAGGAAGATGTATATGGCCCCTTGAAATCTAGGAGCCTTCTGGAAAGCTCCTGTCTATGAAAAGTCCAGATCATCTCCTGGATGTGGCAGGGCTGTTCTCCAAGGACAAAAGGCTTGCCAGATGTACCCCATCTTCTTTGTAATTCCCAAGAGTCAGGGAATCCAAAGGCTGTTAGATCAAAATTGCTGAAATATGAAGCAAATCAAATTCAAGAGGGGAAAGCCTGGCTTCAATATCTGGCCTGATTAAGAACATAAGAACTGCCATACTGGGTCAGACCAAAGGTCCTCTAGCCCAGTATCCTGTCTTCCGACAGCGTCCAATGCCAGGCGCCTCAGAGGGAATGAACAGAACAGATAATTATCAAGTGATCCATCCCCTGTCGCCCATTCCCAGGTTCTGGCAAACAGAGGATAGGAACACCAGCCCTGCCCATACTGGCTAATAGCCATTGATGGACCTATCCTCCATGGACTTATCTAGTTCTTTTTTTTTTTTAACCCTGTTGTAGTCTTGGCCTTCACAATATCCTCTGGGAAAGGATTCTGCCAGGGGAATTCATGACATCTATAAGTCTGATCAAGATTTATTTATACACACCTTTGCATTATTCATATAAGAGGTACCTACACTTCTGCTACAACGGAACATGCTGGTAAAACAACACACTATCATTCAGGCTCTTCTCTTTTCCCTGAGAGTCTTCATTAAAGTGTTAGTGACTCTTGTGGCACATCTCAGAAGCAGAGGCTGACATGTCTTTTCCAATTTAGACAACACCCTCATCAAGGCCAAGGCCAAGACCCAGGAAGGAATTGGTGATGGCTACAGAGTTCATAAAATTCCTGATCTCTCTCAGATTTTTAGTCAATTACCAGTCATTTCTCAGACCAGGATAAAGTCATGTCAGTGGAAATGTCTCATTATGCTGCCACAGTACTGATGCCTAACAAGGGCCACCTTTCCTAGTGAGTGCTCCCTGTACTGTGCTATGTCATAGCTCAATTGTGACGTGACAATCCTGACAGGAGTGTTTGACCACCTACTCAAGGACAGTATGGGGTGCCAGGTACACAGAATGGATCAAATGGGATTCATGGTTGTGTGAAGCCCTCCAATATTCGATCAGATCCATTCAGATAGACGAAGCAATTGTAGATTTATCAATCTTCCCTTCATATAGAGAGAGCCCTTAACTGGGTTGAATGGGAGTTCTGTTTTTGGAGATAAGGGTTTCTGTCAAATTGTTTTAATCATATGAAATGGTGCAGATGTTTTCTGCTAAAGAACTTGGGGAGGGCCAGTCCTCTTGAGACATTCCTTTCTGGGAGAGGCACAGCACCACCCAACAAGACACTCAGATGCTATGGTGATGGGGCCCATATAGCACGCAGCTAGTAGGATGCCCTGTGTATTACCAACCCATTTGTGTAGAGCATTCAAGCTCATCCCAGTGTTCAAAGCACTCAATGCAAAGTGGCTTTGAAAAGCCTTCTATTCTGACACACTTTTTTAAACATCTTCCCTGGTTACTGCTCTCTCTCTCTCTCTCAGATATTTAGGCTACTAAGGATGGTGATCTCTATTGTTTCCCATGTAGATTTTCATTAACCCCTTTTCCCTCATCCTTCAGATGGTTCAACAAGAAAAATGAAGCACTCAGGGTTCCAGGTGACCCACAAATTTGAAGGTCTCTTTGTAACTAATCTCCCTTCTATAATTTCTCAGTGTACGATGGCATGTCTGTGGGTAAGGCTTATAGTGACTGGAACAGGCTGGCAATCTTTGCCTGGAACATCCTCCACCCTGTTAGCTGGTGTTGATCCTGATGTGAAAGTGTTAAATGGGTTTTCCTGACTCAGTGAGGCAGCTGGCTTGTTACCCAGACTTGCAGCTAAGGCAGGTTGAGCCTACAATAATGAGCATTGCTATGTGGCATCCAAGTTATTCCTGCCATGTAGTAAGAGAGGCCTAAGAGGACACTGGAGTGGGACTTAGGAGATCTACAGCTATACCTGGCTCTGCCTCAGATTTCCTATGTGACCTTGGGCAAGTCACTTAATCTATTTTATGCCTCAATGCCCCATCTGTAAAATGGAGTAGTACTCCCCTCACAGGGAAGTTGTGCAGATAAATTCATTAATGTGTGTGAAGCTCCAATACTTTGGTCATTGGGGCCATGACAGTGTCTAAAAGATAAAGAGGAGAGGCACAAGGGACTTACACTTGCTATTGCTCAGCGAGGCATGCTATATCTAGTACTTAACCTTTTACGTAGCCTTTGCTCACACTTGCTCTGAAAGGCATGTAGTAGTCAAGGTGAGAAATTAGCAAGACTTCCATCACCCAGTGTTTTAGTAATGGATCTAGAGAGAAAATGACAGGCTATATCCTTTTGGGCTATTCCAAACAATTACCCTCCTTGGTGCTAAGTGATAAGGAAAATATTCCAATGCCATAATAAAAATTACTGGGATGTTCTCTCAGATATAGTTTTCACCTATGAAAATTGAGGAAGGGCCTGAGAAGGGTAGCAATGTTTATTAGAGTCATGGGGATGGTTTGGCTTCCTTACAAAAAGAGACACTACAAAGTCTGGGAGTATTTAGGGTGAAAAGGAGAAAAGTCAAATGAAAGAAGAGTGTAAGACAATGACTGCTGTACAGTAAGCCAATCAGGTTCCAGTTTGCTCCGGTATAAAAAATTAAAACAAGAGGGCGTACAAAATTAAAAAACAACACATTTAAGATGTCCCATAATTTCTATCCAATAAGGAGCTACTAAGAAGCAACTGATCAGATAAAAAGTCTGTGTTCAGGCAATAATCCAGCAAAAACTCAGACTCTGTGATATAAATAAATGACTCTGTCTAATGAATAAAAATGTAGTAAGGTGGTGTCCTTTTAAAATAAGTATTTTTGCAAATGTTTTCCATACAGTTTCCTCTAGTTCCACAGTAGGACAGTATCAGAGGCAGATTAAGGTTTCCTGGTGCCCTGGGCCAGAGTAAGTGGGGGGCCTCTCCCCACCCCTTCCGCCTGCGGTCCCGCCCCCATTCCGCCCCTTCCGCCTGTGCCCTTGCCCACAGCCCCATCCCTTTCTGCCCCTTCCTTGGGGCCAACTCCTGTTTCACCCAGGGTCTCCCCCATTCTGCCCCTCCACTGCAGCCCCGCAACTCCTTTTGCTCCTTTCTGCCTCCCCTGCAGCCCCAAGACCAGAGAAGTCCTGTCCCCATGCCACGGCCCTGGTGCCGCAGCGGGGATGAGAGCTCCTCCAGTCCCAGGGCCACAGCAGGGGTCAGGGTCCTGGGGTTTTCCCCGCCACCCCTCATGCTTCTGCGGGGGACCAGGGTCAGGGCACTGGGGGGCTTCTCGTGCCCTGCCTGCCCGGCGCTTCTGCCGGAGAGCAGGGTCGGGGCACCAGGGCTTCCCCTGTTGCCCTGCGGCTTCTGCCAGGGATGGGTGTGGGGCACTGGGGCTTCCCCTGCCTGGGGACTTCTGCTGGGGACAAGGTTGGGAGCCACTGGGGGGGGCGGCTTCCCCCGTCCCGGCGTTTCTGCCAGGGATGGGGTCGTGGGCCGCTAGGGGAGGCAGGTTCCCCCGTCCCACCTGCCTGGTGGCTGGGGTTCCGGGCTTCCGCCAACTGGCAGTGGATTTTTTCCGGAGCCCCCCCAGTTGGCTGGGGCCCCTGGGCCCAGGCCCCATCGGCCCAGTGACTAATCCACCACTGGACAGTATTGAACAATAACCTGCCTTGTGGGAATTTTATGCCTTCTCTTGTAGCACCCAACATTGTCCCCAGTTGAAGCTAAAATATCAGTCTTTGGGGCCTGTTCCAGAAGGATAAAGGATTATATGGCCCATAGATCTAATTTAGTATGGGTTTGGGATACTAGACAAGATGCACTAATGGTCATTTCTTGTTTGGCAGTTCTTATGCTCTTCTGTTGCTCTGTAATTGTTTGTACTTTCTTTTTAACCCATAGGAAACTAGCTAATTCTGTTGCAATTGGTGCCTGGGAACTGGCTAATTTCTTAGGTCTTGGAGATGGTCACGGGGGTGTTATAAAGTGGAAATGAGAGCTTCTAGCCAATGCAGGCCAGTCATATCATTGTGAAGGGAATCCTGACCAGCTTACATGCTGCTGAGAGGCCCTCCCTCATCCCAATCTACCCTCTTGATATGACCTACCCTGTAAAGTGTGTTTATAATCTAATAGTACCCTCTAGACCAGGGGTAGGCAACCTATGGCACATGTGCCAAAGGCGGCACGCGAGCTGATTTTCAGTGGCACTCAAACTGCCCCTGTCCTTGCCACCGGTCCGGGGGGTCTGCATTTTAATTTAATTTTAAAAGAAGCTTCTTAAACATTTTAAAAAACGTAGTTACTTTACATACAACAATAGTTTAGTTATATATTATAGACTTATAGAAAGAGACCTTCTAAAACGTTAAAATGTATTACTGGCACGCGAAACCTTAAATTAGAGTGAATAAATGAAGACTCGGCACACCACTTCTGAAAGGTTGCCGACCCCTGCTTTAGACCATCAGCATTCCCAGAGCCTCGTACATAGGAGCCGGGGTCTCAAGAACTCACACCCCACGTAGGTAAGCAATTCCTCTGTCCCCCAAGCCACTGTTCCCCTCTGCCACTAGTGTGGTATACCCAGTGTTCTCCCACTGACTTCCAATCTATCCCTGATTGAATCCAGAAATTCCTCTACTTCAGCTTTGGGATCACCCATTTTGCCAGCTGGGACCGTTTGGCCTGACCCTCAGCTTTGTTCTGTTTCTGTGACCAAAACGCAACGGGCATTGTATTTGTAGGCTTTTATAACACTGCTTATCACTGTAGTATCTAAAAAGTGCTGTTTTAGCCCCTCTGTGTCAGTACTATCTCAGGAGCTCTGCCCTCCTTTCCTTACCCCTGCATTACGCTGCTGTTTCTCCACAGGCTGTTCTCCTATCCCCCTTCCTGCGACCCAGGTAAATTCCAACAGTCCTTCTGTGCTGGGAATAGAGGGTGTCTGGGAGGTGGGGGGAGGTTGCACATCACCTGACCCCCTTCAGCCAATTCACTGAGACAAGACGTCAAGTTAATGAGCCCTCAGGCCTGTAATTAGCTGTCAATTACCACAAATTAATCAACTCCTCGCCTAATTAAGCATTATCGGCAGGTGGGCAAAAAACGGGCCATTGTGTGGGAGCCATGAGAAAAGCATGGCTGGCAAACTTGGTTAGTATCAGCGGTGCATTCCCTGCCTCACTGCACTACAGACACCAGGACAGCCAGGCACTTCTTAAAGGCACACAGTCCTCTTTTTTCACAACAGCTTCTACCCCGTGCTCTGGACAAGGCGTGAGAGGGTTGTAGAGAGATGGTGCATCATCAGCTCCATATTTCTCTTTGGGCTTTCCTGAAGACTTGTGTTTATGGCAAGTTTCAACAGAGGAGGTGTCCCCAAGAAGCATACAGAGAGAGGGGTCCTCCAGGAGTATGACAACCAGAGTCTGTCTCTGCAGAGGAATCTCCGTTTGTCTTCACTCATGGGCCGGTGTGCCATACCCCATGTAGTGAAATGCCTGCAAGCTGCATGGAAACTTAAAAAAAACCACCATAATAGAGGCTCAAATTACATGTATACTTCAAATTAAAAAAAAAACAGTAAGAGGGCCAACATAAAATGCCACTATGGCTAAACAACGGAGTAAAAGAGGCAGTTAGAGACAAAAAGACTTCCTTTAAAAATTGGAAGTTAAACCCTAGTGAGGAAACTAGAAAGGAGCATAAACTCTGGCAAGTCAAGTGGAAAAATATAATTAGGCAGGCCAAAAAAGAATTTGAAGCACAACTAGCAAAAGACACAAAAACTAACAGCAATATTTTTTTAAGTAAGTCAGAAGCAGGAAGCCTGCCAAACTATCGGTGGAACCACTGGACGATGGAGATGCTAAAGAAGCACTCAAGGAAGACAAGTTGTTGTGGAGAAGGTAAATGAATTCTTTGCATCGGTCTTCACTGCGGAGGATGTGAGTGAGATTCCCACATCCGAGCCATTCTTCTTAGGTGACAAATCTGAGGAACTGTCCCAGGTTGAGGTGTCAATAGAGGAGGTTTTGGAACTAAATTAACCAGTAATAAGTCACCAGAACCAGATGGTATTGATCTGAGAGTTCTGAAGGAACTCAAATATGAAATTGTAGAACCACTAACTGAGATATGTAATCTATTGCTTAAATCAGCCTCTGTACCAGATAACTGGAGGATAGCTAATGTGATGCCAATTTTTAAAAAAGGCTCAAGAGGCAATCCTGGCAATTACAGGCCAGTGAGCCTAACTTCAGTACCAGGCAAATTAGTTGAAACTATAGTACAGAACAGAATGATCAGACACATAGAAGAACATGATATGTTGAGGAAGAGTCAACATGGCCTTTGTAAGGGAAAATTGTGCCTCACTAATCTATTACAATTCTTTGAGGTGGTCAACAAACATGTGGACCAGGGTGATCCGGTGGATATAGTGTACTTGGACTTTCAGAAAGCCTTTGACAAGGTCCCTCATCAAAGGCTCTGAAGCAAAGTAAGCAGTCATGGAATAAGAGGGAAGGTCCTCTTATGGATCAGGAACTGGTTAAAAGCTAGGAAACAAAAGGTAGAAATAAATGGTCAGTTCTCACAATGGAGATAGGTAAATAGCAGGTGTCCCCAAGGATCTGTACTGGTCCTGTTCAACATATTCATAAATGATCTGGAAAAAGCGATGAACAGTGAGATGGCACAGTTTGCAGATGATACAAAATTACACAAGATCATTAAGTCCAGAGCAGACCTTGAAGAATTACAAAGGGATCTCACAAAACTGGGCGGGCAAATGGCAGATGAAATTCAATGTTGTTAAATGCAAAATAATGCACATTGGAAAACATAATCCCAACTATAATACAAAATGATGTGGTCTAACTTAGCTGTTACCACTCAAAAGAGAGAGCTTGGAGTCATTGTGGATAGTTCTCTGAAAACATCGGCTCAATGTGCACCAGCAGTCAGAAAAGCTAACAGAATGTTAGGAACCATTAGGAAATGGATAGGTAATAAGACATCAAATATCATACTGCTACTATATAAATCCATGGTGTACACACACCTTGAATACTGTGTGCAGTTCAGGTCTCCCCATCTCAAAAAAGATACATTAGAATTGGAAAAAATACAGAGAAGGGTAACAAAAATTACTAGGTTTATGGAACAGCTTCCATATGAGGAGAGATTAAAAAGACTGGGACTGTTCAGCTTGGAAAAGAGATGATTGAGGGGGGATATGGTAGAGATCTATAAAATCATGACTGGTGTGGAGAAAGTGAATAAGAAGTGTTATTTACCCCTTCACATCACACACGAATGAAAGGTCACCAAATGAAATTACTAGTCAGCAGGTTTAAAACAAACATAAGGCAGTACTTCTTCACAGAACACACAGTCAACCTGTGGAACTCATAGTCACGGGATGTGAAGGCCAAAAGTATAACTGGGTTCAAAAAAGAATTAGATAAGTTCCTGGAGGATAGGTTCATCAATGGCTATTAGCCAAGAGGACCCGGGACACAACCCCACGCTCTAGGTGTCCCTGAACCTTTGATGACTGGAAGCTGGGACTGGACAACAGGGGATGGATCAGTCAATAAATTGCCCTGTTCTGTTCATTCCCTTTGAAGCATCTGGCAGTGGCCACTGCCAGAAGACAGGATACTGGGCTAGATGGACCATTGGTCTGACCCAGTATAGCCGTTCTTATGTTCTTATTGCTCCTCTCTCATGTTTACAGTCCTGGAGGACTTAGAAGAAGAGATTTTAGACAAAATCAGAAAGTGGTTTTTCATTATAGGGGAATTTTAAGAGTATGATATATTATAATGGGAGTGGGGAGGGGCACAGACGGTTGTGAAAGGAGAATGCTGTTTGTTTATACACTGGAGAGTGAAGCCCATCCATAACTAAATTATTTTGATCACGGATTTCTCAATTCTCTGTTTCCAGTGGCAGCTGGATGGGCAGAGCCATCTCCACTGACAGCAGGGGAGAGAAAGGGGACTTGACCCCCAGAGATCTACTGTACTCTTTTTTGTGAATATTGCTGCTCTTGGGGTCGGGACACAGGACCGTTGCCTTAGTTTGGTTGCTTTCCTTCCTTTCCCTGAAATGATTTAGCCTCTCTTATTCATCCATGCTTGTGAGCCTGCTCTGTTGCAATATCAAAGGGAGTCCATCTCCTACAGCCGCCTTATCTCCTGACCCCTGCTGTGTTCTTACTACCTTTTTCATTCCTACAGGGCACCAGAACTACTACGGACATCTTCTGTGCCTAATCCTGCAGCGGCAGCTCCTACACTCCACCAGGCTTTGCAGGCAGCCACACTGGCGTCATGGACTGACACAAGTGTAAAACCTGCTGGGGGCATAGAAGTAGCCCGGATCCCAGCCTGTCAGCAGGATGAAGTTGGAGGTAAGAGTTCTGTCAGAGTGGGGCACTAGGGAGAGGGATCTGCATGGGGCAGGAGAAGGGAAAAAGCCCTATCACAGAGCTGGCTAACGGCACAGGCCAACTCCAACTCATGATCTTGTTTATTGTGGCCCCCCAGTGAAAGGAGTGGTTGTTTTTATTTTCCCTCCAAACACATGCATTTGCTCTCCATGTGCTTTAATGCTAAGAGTGCAGGTTCACAGAAAACATGTAGAGCCAGGACACAGTAATGCATGGGGAGAACAGGGAACTCAAAGGGGATGGACTCAGGAAAAGAAGAGGAGGAACAAGATGGAGAGAAAAGAAAAAACTCCCAGTATGGTAGAAGATATTACAGAAACAACCCAACTGAAACCTAGTAGGGATGTGGTGTGTAAGTATATAGAAGGGGGGTTCAAATAGAAGAATACAAATAAAGCAATATACATATATGTATTATTTTTAACTAACACAGTAGGGGGGGTTTTGTGTGTGTATGTGGGGAGACAATCCCTTATGATTTCTTCTTTCTCCCTCCAGCTGCTGCTTTCTGCTTTCATCTCTTTCTCTCTGTCCAGGTAATTAGGTAGTGAGTGTATGGCACACGTTTTGCCTCTTAGGCCAGACCTGCCCGATCATGTATAATAGATTGAAAATATAGTTTCAGTCTATATAAACCATTGATAATAAACTGAAATGCATCTCACCAGTTTTCATTTAAAATAAACAAAAAGTCCTTCAGATTTCTGGTTGTGTGGGGGGAGAAAAGCTCCCTGCAGGCACTGGGACGGGGCCAGCTTCCCTGCCAACTTTCAGATGTCACCAGTCTGCACAGCATAATTGTTCTGTTCTGTACCAAATCACAGCTGAGAAGTTTCTGTTTTCCCTTCCAAGGGTTGGTTCTACTCAGTGTGTATTAAATTCCAAAGTTTACATGCCACGCACCAGCTTCATTTTAAAAACACTGGGGTGTGTTTCTGAGCAGCAGACAAGAATGACTGAAGTGCAATGCACTTTAGACCAAATATATTGTACAACATTAAAATGAAAGGTTTTGATTATGTCTAAAACATCCATTTTTATGTAGCCAGATTATCACCCAGCGCGCTGGATTTACACTGCATTAGTGATCATCAAGATTAGAGCAGAATCCCCAGATAACAAACTAGAACACAGGACGTCAATTTATGACATAATAGCAATAGTAATAATAACAATAATCATATTTAGTGAAGAAGCTTGTGGTGCTGGGACAAGCTTGGCCCTTATAGGGGGAGGCAGTGTGTGTGTTTGGAGGTGAGGGGTGGGGATAACATTTACCACAGAGAGTGTCTGTCAGTGGCTCCCTGACTGCTGCTCTTATCTGCTATGCTTGTCACCAGAGTAGCATGCCAACCCCTGCCTCACATAGGAACTGAGGGACAGGCTGGAAATGACAAAATAGGCTCTAAAATTAAATTAAAAACTTCACAAGGTTTAGAAGTCAGCCTCTGACTGGGGTTTACTCCCAAGGCCCTGACGAAACATAGGAGTTTAGCCACCCTTTAAAAATTAAGTCATCCAAGTGCTGCAGCTAGCCCTGAGAGACCTCAACCCAAGAAGAAAACATGTGAGAGTGTTTTCCTAGACCTAACAGGCTGTTTTTCCACAGTCTTCCTTCCTCCCTGCCACCCCGAATGGGTGGATGACCACAGGAGCTATCGGTAGCACCTATCCCCATAGTACAGCATCTAAACCTGGATATACATTAGAAGCCCTTCCTTACTGCAGGAGGTTCTGTGACGGAAAATGCACAATCCAGCATCTGTCTTTTTCCTAAAACATATATAAAAAAATTCTATTGTAAACCAGAAATGTCCCCACTTCCCTTAACACATTTCCCCACCCGCAGCACCACTGGGCACCACCCGTCATCAAGAGCAGGTTGCTCACACTCCTTCCCCCCACTTCCTATGGTGCCGTTCACTGAGGTCTCTGTATATAGACAATCAAATGTAGATTTCACTGTAATGTTTAGGAAAACATCCTGTAAAGCAATAACCCAACCCCCTACTTCCACCTCCACTTACATACGAGCCACCCAGAGTCAATGAGGCTGACCAGGCTTTTCTTTCAGAGGGGAGGGGAACAGGAACTCTCCCGGATCCCCCACATTTTCTCCTATGTACGATTCCACATCCTCAGGCTCTGCATCCTGGGGCTTCTTTCTCTGGCTTGAGGACTGGACCCAGCTACCTTTGGAGTCCATCACTGCTACCCCAAGAACCAGCCAGAAGGGGGCTCTGCTGAGTGACTGAGTTCCCTGAACAGCAGTAGGCCCACACTGGGACTGGCATGCAGATTTCTTCTTTACTTTACTTTTTATTTATTGAGATGGTCTGGCTGCAGATTGAGGTCCTTGGCTCATCCTTATACCTGGAACACTAATGATTTAAATCACGGTTGAGTACAGATTTCTGTTATAAACTCCCTTTTTAGTTACTCGTTACTCTTTGACTTTTGGGGGTGAAATTCTTCAGCAGATGGTAGGCGGGGGGATCAGGGAGCCAGATTACCTGTTCTGCTCCAGTGCCGATCCTAGCATAGATCAGAGGACTGTTCTAACCTGTGCCAGCTAGCAAAGAATCATCCCCTGCTTGGAGATGGCCAGAGCATGGTGTAGGCTGGCCATGTCCCTCCTGCCCTAACATCCCCATGCACCTGCTGGGGGAGATGGTTTCCTTTCCCTTTGTGCCACCTAAATTGACACAAAAGAAGCAGAGTGGGGCAATGAGCTTGCACTCATAGCTTCGTTTAAAAAAAATCATCTCAGCTATTTTATTTATTTCTTGACTGGGCAGGAATTTTAAAACAAGGCTGAATGATTTTTAATGATGATTCCCTAATGTCCTGAATGCAAAGAGTCTGCACTGCACGTTCATGTGTGTGGGATTGTGGATGATGCTGAGAAACATGAGCCATGCCTCAGTCAGCATGAAATCTGCAGGAGCCCTGTCTCGTTCTGTGCAATACTCTAAAGTTCAGGCAGACGCTGTGTCATTTTTGTGCTCTCTCACTACATTGTCTAGGCAAATAATGAAGGTTCTGTTAGGGCGATTCCATGCAGAGTAAAGCCCCCAAATGTCGGGAAATGTCAGGTAAGTTTTTAACATGAACTCTGCCCCATTGTGCGTGTTCATTATGATGCAGTCGGTAATTACATGATCATATACAGGATGCTGGGGCCAGGAGTGCTGTGATCCCTGCCTCATTCTAGCCTAAAGACTTTTACAATGATAACTATGTAAATTAATTGAGATCAAGGTACTCATTGGAGCCCAAATTGTGGGCAGTTATCCACTGGCCTACATGGGGGTGGTATGGAGTTGCTCCCCGCTATGTTGAGCCAAGATGAGGGAGCATTCCTCAAGAGAGACCATCTCTCTCTTCGCAGTCAGATGTTGTAGGGAGAAGGGGAGGACTGACAGGTTACAGCATCCTAGAGACCTGGCCAACACCATGGGTTGGGGCAGAGCATATATGTGTGTTCGGGGGAAGACTCCACCTCCTCCCTGTCCTCTTTGGGGGATATGCACCCCCACAGCTGTATTGATGGAGCAATCTTGTGCGCTCCTCCAAGTGAGTGACCCTTGTATGAGGCCAGTCACAGTCAGGTCCTCTGAATTGATACTGAGGTAACTGAGAAGAGAATTTGCCCTTCTGTGCACAGGCAGAGCATGTATAGCAAGGGTGACTGTGTGATGATGAAATACGTATTTGTACTTCATTGTGACGCGGACACTGTAAGATTTATGATGCCCTGGCATTGACTGGCTTTTCAGTGCTAATTGACTGGCTTTTCAGTGCCTGAGTTTGGTAAATGACGTGACAGGTAACTTACATGTCGTCATTCAGTAACTGTCACTGTTTTTTCAAATGAAATGTCTAGAATTTATCATCATTTTGCCAGTCTTGAAATGGGAGCAGCAGGTGCTGTGATAAATGAAAGGAAAGGGTTGTCTTGTTTTACTGGCGTTTCTGTCAGAGCCTCTGTCCCATCCGACAAAAGGCTCTAGGGTAACTTCCTACATTGTTCAGATTCCCTGCAAGCAGCAGATATTCACACCATCTCATAAACTAACAAGGCATGAGGGGTGGGGGGGGTGTATGGTGAGGCGGGGAATCTATTTTTTCCTATATCACCGATAGTGGAAGAACAGCTGTTTCCATGTGGATATCAATAGATCTTGGAGATAATATCCAAACCTAAAGGATCATGAGACATCATAGCAACACGAAACCACTGAGTTTGCTACCACATTACCATCAGGGGTGAAGAAGATATTAACAGCAATTGTCCAGGGCCTGGTAAGGGAACATTGGGTAGCCTTGCTGATTTGACTCTGTGTATTCTTTAAAGACACCTGGCCAAATTTATCCCCGGTGTAACTCCATTGAAATCAACCCAAGTTAGAGCAGGGATTTAACATGGTGCACCCTATTCCTTGCAGAAGAGACAAGGTAAACACATTGCTTTCTGAAAGCATTTGAAAAGGTTCCCAGTAAAAGATTATTGACTAAGCTAAAGAGGCCATGACATAGGAGGTAAGAGGCAAATTCTGAAATTAGGGTGGGTGAATTGTAATTTCCCTAGCTGGAAAAAGGTCTCTTGAAGGAAGAGTCCCCAGTAGCTCACCTGATCTGTCTGTCTAGATATCCCCATCACCGCAGTATCTGAGCCTCTTCGCAAGAAGGTTTTTTTTCTGTTTATTGCATCTGTCAACAATGTGGATCAAAATATCAAAGTTTACTGATGATACCAAATAGGGAGAGCAAGAAGATAAAAAGGAACGGTGCCCAGGAGTTTGGAGAGATTTACATCTCAGTGCTCGAAGCCAGCAGGGGTGCTGGAACAATTTGTGTATTGCGGGTGCTGAGAGCCATTGAACCAAACTGTAAACCCTGTATATGACAGAAACCACTTCAAGCCGCACCCCTAGCTCCAGTACCTATGGGAGCCAGTAAATGTAAAATGCATTTTAATGTGGATAAAGCCTGGTGACAATGATCCAAAATAGACAGCGTATGTGAAATGAAAAATCTCATACTGTGCTGCCCAGAGGAGTGGTAGGGAGCTCCTTCTACCACCCGCCCAGCGTATGGCCACAGCAGAAAAGACTGGACTCTGGGGGAGAGTGCAGATCCCAAGGAGTGAGCCTATGGGTAGACACCATCTCAGTCAAATAGCAGTGACCATATGGAACAAGTTGCCACATAAGGCCATTGAAGCAAATATGTAAATGAGTTCAGTAGACAGCCAGACATTTTATTTGTGGGAGTGGGGTGGGGGGAGGAAGGGACAACAATATGTATAGGGAAAGACCCAGAGGTGTGGGTGAGAGAAACCTAAAGGGACAGACAGTCTTGTTGGGCCACAGCTTCTTGTGTCCTGTATTCCCTCTTGTGATGTCTGAACCTTAAGACAGCCCCCCACCCCCACAAAGGAAGAGGGTACCAAGGTGTCATGCCCCCTCTTTGTTTTTAATTACTTCCCAATTTAATCTTGATTTGCATGTCGATCTCCTAGATCTGGGCCAGGGACTCTACAAAGCCCTCGTCAGCAACTCCCCCAATAATAAACAGGAAAAGGCTTAAGGAGCAAATCACTTGCATGTTAATGAGACTGTTTGCTGGAGTCAAGAGAGAAAACAGCAAACAAACAAATGGACTGAATTCCAGCGGCAGCTGTTTGCTCCTTAATCTCGGCTCGTCAGAGCTGCCCTTTGATGGGACACAATCTACACAAACGATTGTGCTAAATCTTCTAATCTACGTCCTCATTATTACATCCCTTCTTACGCATGTAAATCAGGGACAAACTCATTTTAATATGTAGATAGATTATTGAAGGGAAGGGGAGGGGATAGGAGGGGAAAGGGGAGCTGCTAATGGTGTCTGTGTGTATGTGTGCTAGGGGGGCAGTAATGAAGAGACTGGGAAGGGGGGGGCTGTCTGAAACGAGGAGGGTCTGTTGTTGGACTACAAAGGAGAATATAAGGGAGCAAAGCCTTATAGGGTGGAGGGCATTGATAGTGGGACTTTTAAGATGGAGAACAGTCAGAAGTGTGAGGAGGCTTTAGAGAGTAGATACAATTCTATTCAATGAGACTTCATTGGCCTGACAAGCTGTACAAGTGCTGCCAGACCAGAAATAGAGCCAGACCCCTCCGGTCTCTGTCAGAGGCAAGGACAGGTCCACCCACACTGGGGCTCCACACTAACCCTTCTCCTGGTTGTTTGGGGTACAGCGTCTGGGCCAAAGTCTTCTGCCAGCCAAGAGTGCCGCAGAAAAGCAAAGGGAGAGCGTGCATGATGTGCTGGCGTTAATGGAGGATAACGTATGAACATGCAGAATTAGGGAGCTGTTCATGTAACATTCCTGCTTTTGCCCAGCTCTAACCACCTGAAGCAATCCCATTTGGAGCCTGAGGCATGGATGTTAATGACCCAATTTAAATTGTGTTAAGTTTGTACCTATACCTGGTGATAGGCATCTTACACACTTATCTATTCATTCATATTTATTAACTGCTCCTGTCTCGTTAGACAATTAAAAACCAACTTTTTTCACACTACAAAGCCAAATAAGAGGAATACGGAAGAATACAGCAATGTACATAGCCCAGGCAGAGAACAGAGGCCCAGCTTGCTTTTCCAAAGTATATAATTAGAGCTATCATCACAATTTTGAGTAAAATTTAAATAAGGGCTTACCCAGGAGCATAACCATGGTCCATAAGAAAAATCCAGATCTAACATATCTTCCCAGCCCAGACATCATCTTCCAGGGTGGCTCTTCCCCCAGCCTGCAATCCACTCCCTACCCAGTTAACCCTTTCCTTGCGCAAGAATAGCCTGGGAGAACAGCTGAGTCTTGCAGCATTCACCTTCTTTTTTTGAGAAGTGTGAGCAACAAGGGTGATGTCGTGGTCGGAGTCTGCTATAGACCACCAGACCAGGGGGATGAGGTGGACGAGGCGTTCTTCCAGCAACTAACAGAAGTTGCTAGATCGCAGGCCCTGGTTCTCATGGGAGACTTTAATCACCCTGATATCTGCTGGGAGAGCAATACAGCGGTGCACAGAAAATCCAGGAAGTTTTTGGAAAGTGTAGGGGACAATTTCCTGGTGCAAGTGCTGGAGGAACCAACTAGGGGCAGAGCTTTTCTTGACCTGCTGCTCACAAACAGGGAAGAATTAGTAGGGGAAGCAAAAGTGGATGGGAACCTGGGAGGCAGTGACCATGAGATGGTCGAGTTCAGGATCCTGACACAAGGAAGAAAGGAGAGCAGCAGAATACGGACCCTGGACTTCAGAAAAGCAGACTTTGACTCCCACAGGGATCAGATGGGCAGGATCCCCTGGGAGAATAACATGAAGGGCAAAGGGGTCCAGGAGAGCTGGCTGTATTTTAAAGAATCCTTATTGCGGTTGCAGGAACAAACCATCCTGACGTGTAGAAAGAATAGTAAATATGGGAGGCGACCAGCTTGGCTTAACAGTGAAATCCTTGCTGACCTTAAATGCAAAAAAGAAGCTTATAAGAAGTGGAAGATTGGACAAATGACCAGGGAGGAGTATAAAAATATCGCTCAGGCATGCAAGAGTGAAATCAGGAAGGCCAAATCGCACTTGGAGTTGCAGCTAGCAAGAGATGTTAAGAGTAACAAGAAGGGTTTCTTCAGGTATGTTAGCAACAAGAAGAAAGTCAAGGAAAGTGTGGGCCCCTTACTGAATGAGGGAGGCAACCTAGTGACCGAGGATGTGGAAAAAGCTAATGTACTCAATGCTTTTTTTGCCTCTGTCTTCACAAACAAGGTCAGCTCCCAGACTGCTGGACTGGGCAGCACAGTATGGGGAGGAGGTGACCAGCCCTCCATGGAGAAAGAAGTGGTTTGGGACTATTTAGAAAAACTGGATGAGGACAAATCCATGGGGCCGGTTGTGCTGCATCCGAGGGTGCTAAAGGAGTTGGCGGATGTTATTGCGGAGCCATTGGCCATCATCTTTGAAAACTCATGGCGATCGGGGGAGGTCCCGGATGACTGGAAAAAGGCTAATGTAGTGCCCATCTTTAAAAAAGGGAAGAAGGAGGATCCAGGGAACTACAGGCCAGTCAGCCTCACCTCAGTCCCTGGAAAAATCATGGAGCAGGTCCTCAAGGAATCAATTATGAAACACTTAGAGGAGAGGAAAGTGATCAGGAACAGTCAGCATGGATTCACCAAGGGGAAGTCGTGCCTGACTAACCTAATTGCCTTCTATGAGGAGATAACTGGCTCTGTGGATGAGGGGAAAGCAGTGGATGTGTTATTCCTTGACTTTAGCAAAGTTTTTGATACGGTCTCCCACAGTATTCTTGCCGCCAAGTTAAAGAAGTATGGGCTGGATGAATGGACTGTAAGGTGGATAGAAAGCTGGCTAGATTGTCGGGTTCAACGGGTAGTGATCAATGGCTCCATGTCTAGTTGGCAGCCGGTTTCAAGTGGAGTGCCCCAAGGGTCGGTCCTGGGGCCGGTTTTGTTTAATATCTTTATTAATGATCTGGAGGATGGTGTGGACTGCACTCTCAGCAAGTTTGCAGATGACACTAAACTGGGAGGCGTGGTAGATACGGTGGAGGGTAGGGATCAGATACAGAGGGACCTAGACAAATTGGAGGATTGGGCCAAAAGAAACCTGATGAGGTTCAACAAGGACAAGTGCAGAGTCCTGCACTTAGGACGGAAGAATCCCATGCACTACTACAGACTAGGGACCGAATGGCTAGGTAGCAGTTCTGCAGAAAAGGACCTAGGGGTCACAGTGGACGAGAAGCTGGATATGAGTCAACAGTGTGCTCTTGTTGCCAAGAAGGCTAACGGCATTTTGGGCTGTATAAGTAGGGGCATTGCCAGCAGATCGAGGGACGTGATTGTTCCCCTTTATGCGACATTGGTGAGGCCTCATCTGGAGTACTGTGTCCAGTTTTGGGCCCCACACTACAAGAAGGATGTGGAAATATTGGAAAGAGTCCAGCGGAGGGCAACAAAAATGATTAGGGGTCTGGAGCACATGACTTATGAGGAGAGGCTGAGGGAACTGGGATTGTTTAGTCTCCAGAAGAGAAGAATGAGGGGGGATTTGATAGCTGCTTTCAACTACCTGAGGGGGGGTTCCAAAGAGGATGGAGCTCGGCTGTTCTCAGTGGTGGCAGATGACAGAACAAGGAGCAATGGTCTCAAATTGCAGTGCAGGAGGTCTAGGTTGGATATTAGGAAACACTATTTCATAGGAGGGTGGTGAAGCACTGGAATGCTTTACCTAGGGAGGTGGTGGAATCTCCTTCCTTGGAGGTTTTTAAATCCCGGCTTGACAAAGTCCTGGCTGGGATGATTTAGTTGGGTATTGGTCCTGCTTTGAGCAGGGGGTTGGACTAGATGACCTCCTGAGGTCCCTTCCAACCCTGATATTCTATGATTCTATGATTCTCTAGCCTAGCCAGCTAGCTCTCCTCCATTTCCCAATCTCCATTAGACACTGGGTAAGCGTCCCCACCTTCTGGGTCATAAGAGATGGAAATATAGAGAAAACAGGGTGCCATCAACATACCGAACACACTGCAACCCATATTTCCTCACTAGTCCCTCAAATATATATATTTGCTGAACAAGAGGAGTGACGAGACGGAGCCATGTGGAACCCCACATGAGAACGCCCGTGAGACAAACGAGTAATTGCCCCATACCATTCTTTGGGAACTCTCTCAAAGAAAGAAGCAGAGACATTCAGGAGTAACCCCAACCACCTTGCTAAAGTCTGCAGATGCATCCACCACCATCTTGTGATTAATGGTACAGAATGCAGCTGATAGATCTAAAAGACTAAGCCTGGATACCTGAGATCATCAACCAGCACTATCTGTACCATTTCCTTACTATACACAAGTCTAAACCAAACTGATTGTCATCCAAAAAACCTGAAGAATCAAGCTGTTGAGGGAGTTGTTTTGCTGTCACCTTCCTGGGAGGTTGGAAGTGTAGCAATAGTTGGAAAGAGCTCCCATGTCAAGCATGGATTACTGAGCAAGGATCTGGCAATTAATTGTGTGCAATTACAATTAATAATACAGTGGCCTACACATTGACACCTGAAGGAAAGACGAGGGAGAGAACTATTAGGAGTAACTCCTGGTAGGAAACCATCCCACTCTCTGAATGCAGGACTGCTGGCAAACTCCAAAAAGACAGACGTTCCATGTACTGTACTCTAATGAGCTAGGAGTGACTGAGTCACCCCAGTAGAAGCTTCTAATGAAGGTCAAACTGGAGTCAACCACAGAAAGAAAATCAAGTAAGAGGTCAGCTCTGGCCTTAACCAATGTCTCTCCAGACCCTAAGCCATCTCAGTGCCTCACACCAGCTACTTGAGGCAAGCAATCTTGACAATGAGATCCTGCTATTCTGTTGCCCAGCGCTTGGTTGTGCTATTTCACATGACAGAAGGTTCAATGGAATAAAGCTATTAGCTAACGGCTGGGCTTCATGCCTGTGTGGTACAGGTGCCACTTCTGTGAGCTCAGATCTGATGGAAATGAGCACAAGATAAATGCCTGCCTAGACAGATGACAGCTCTTTGTAGTCTCTTTCTGCTATCTGACAGTGTGTTTGTCACAGTTATGTCTAACTAAATGTCTAATTTTAGTGTTTGACTAGCAAGTTCCTGGAAATGGTATTTGGCCAAATATAAGCAGGTGGAATAGTAATCAACTATCCTATCTTGCATATTGACCTGGACCTTTTATTATAATAGGGTTCTACTAATAAGCACAATCCCATTGACGTGTAATGGAGACTGCAATTTATAAAGGAAGAACTTGAAATTTGTTACCATTTAAATGGCAATAATTAGACTCCTAAGGCAGGAGCATAAACAAAATGTTGCAAACCTTAAAGCTTCTTGTTGGTTTTTTTAAACATTTCTTTATCCAATTCTCTCTCTTTCTAGCTCCTTTCAAAGACTCATAGACTTTAAGGCCAGAAGGGACCATTATGATCATCTAGTCTGACCTCCTGCACAATGCAGGCCACAGAACCTCACCCACCCCCTCCTGCAGTAGACCCCTAATCGCTGGCTGAGTTACTGAAGTCCTCAAATCATGATTTAAAAACGTCAAGTTACAGAGAACCCACCATTTACACTAGTTTAAACCAGCAAGTGACCATGCTGCCGAGGAAGGTGAACCCCCCCCTCCCCCAGGTCTCTGCCAATCTGACTTGGGGGGGAAATCCTTCCCAATCCCAAATATGGCAGTCAGTTGAACCCTGAGCATGTGGGCAAGACCCACCAGCCAGACACCTGGGAAAGAATTCTCTGCACTAACTCAGAGTCCTCCCCAGCTAGTTCCCCATCTCCAGCCATTGGGGATTTTTGCTACTAGCAGTCGCAGATGGGTCATGTGCTCATCATACCCCCTCCATAAATGTATTAAGCTCAGTCTTGAAGCCAGTTATGTTTTTTGCCCGCAATACTTCCCTTGGGAGGCTGTTCCAGAACTTCGCTCCTCTGATGGTTAGAAACCTTTGTCTAATTTCAAGCCTAAACTTGTTGTTGGCCATCTTAAATCCATTTGTTCTTGTGTCTGTGTAGTGAGGCAGAGTGGCCTCCTGCTGGACTAGAGAACGAGATACCACTACAGGAAGTTCAAAAGGAAGTCTCTTCTAGGGAGCAGAGCTGTCTGCAGGACCTGGACCAGCAGTCGAGCAGACCAGCGCCCTACTGATTGAAGAGGCGGAGGGCTCCAAGGAGTTGCCGGAAAGGATGCCCCAACTGTGATGTGTCAAGATGGAGCTCAGTGCCAACGGAGCAACACAGGCAGAGTTGGGTAGGAAGTAGCCCAGGGGAACCAGACTTTGGTCCAATTGTGCTGCTGGAGAGCATGTGTTTATTTCCGCACTGACCCACTAACAGGGCCCTGAGTTGGGACCCAGTGGAGTAGGGTGGGCCTGGGTTTCCCTACCCCTCTGCTGCCATCCCCACACTTTCCCTAGGCCAGAAGGCCTGTAACTATTGATTGCTGTCTGTTCCAGCCAGGAGCCATAGGGCTAGGGACTGCTTGTTGCTCTGCCCCGCCCAGATGGCCAGAGCCCCACACTGTTGATTGATGTCTGCCCCAGCCAGAAGGCTGCAGGCTACATACAGCTTGTTGCTCTGCCCTGGCCAGTGGGGCCAGTGAACCTGACTATTGTTGCCTGCAGTAGTGAGGCAGAGGTGCCTCCCTCCTCACTCAAAAGCAAGGGATCACTACAGTCAGCATTGGCACTTAATTTAAAATAACCCGCCTCCCTCCCTGGCATTTATTCCTCTGATGTATTTATAGAGAGTAATCATATATTCCTGCCATGCGGGCAGGGGACTGGACTCGATGACCTCTCGAGGTCCCTTCCAGTCCTAGAACACTGGTCTACAATTTTTGAGAAGTCGTCTGCTTCAGAGATAAAATGTGCTATTTATTATGTATTTTGATGTGCTGAATTCAAATATGACAATTAAAACAACTGATTGGCTACTGTTTCGAAGATATTTAAGTTTTTACATTTTATGTCTATGTATATTGTGTAGATAGTAGAGTTTTAATCATAAATTGTAAACCTAGGTCTTTTCATGTGTTTATGGTTGCTTTACATGATAATATTTCACCTGTCCTGTTTATGTAACACTTTAAAAATCAGCAAAAGGGTTATATAAATAAAATTTATTATGAAACAAAAGGCAAAAAACTATTATGTACATAGTTTAGTCCTATTCAGTGTCTACTCGGTGCTTCTTGGCTTGTCTCTTGTATTCATTAAATGGAGCATCTCTTGTCACTGTCCAGCAATAGTCTGCAAGCATTGATGGGCTCCATTTGCCCTGATAGCGTTTCTCCATTGTTGCAATGTCCTGGTGAAATCGCTCGCCGTGCTCGTCGCTCACTGCTCCGCAGTTCGGTGGAAAAAAATCTAGATGAGAGTGCAAAAAATGTATCTTTAGTGACATGTTGCAACCAAGGCTTTTGTATGCCTTGAGGAGGTTTTCCACCAACAACCTGTAGTTGTCTGCCTTGTTGTTTCCGAGAACATTTATTGCCACTAACTGGAAGGCTTTCCATGCCGTCTTTTCCTTGCCACGCAGTGCATGGTCAAATGCATCATCTCAAAGAAGTTCACGAATCTGAGGACCAACAAAGACACCTTCCTTTATCTTAGCTTCACTTAACCTTGGAAATTTTCCACGGAGGTACTTGAAAGCTGCTTGTGTTTTGTCAATGGCCTTGACAAAGTTCTTCATCAGACCCAGCTTGATGTGTAAGGGTGGTAACAAAATCTTCCTTGATTCAACAAGTGGTGGATGCTGAACACTTTTCCTCCCAGGCTCCAATGACTGTCGGAGTGGCCAGTCTTTCTTGATGTAGTGGGAATCTCTTGCACGACTATCCCATTCGCAGAGAAAACAGCAGTACTTTGTGTATCCAGTCTGCAGACCAAGCAAGAGAGCAACAACCTTCAAATCGCCACAAAGCTGCCACTGATATTGGTCATAGTTTATGCACCTCAAAAGTTGTTTCATGTTGTCATAGGTTTCCTTCATATGGACTGCATGACCAACTGGAATTGATGGCAAAACATTGCCATTATGCAGTAAAACAGCTTTAAGACTCGTCTTCGATGAACCAATGAACAGTCTCCACTCATCTGGATCGTGAACGATGTTGTTGCAGGCTACAAGATCACCTTCCATGAAGAAGAATGGGACAAGATCCTTTTGACGGTCACGGAACATGGAAACCCTAACATCACCTGCCAGGAGATTCCACTGCTGTAGTCTGGAGCCCAACAGCTCTGCCTTACTCTTGGGTAGTTCCAAATCCCTGACAAGGTCATTCAGTTCACCTTGTGTTATGAGGTGTGGTTCAGAGGAGGAGGATGGGAGAAAATGGGGGTCCTGTGACATTGATGGTTCAGGACCAGAAGTTTCATCCTCTTCCTCGTCTGACTCAAGTGAGAATGATTCTGGTGCATCAGGAACCGGCAGTCCTTCTCCGTGGGGTACTGGGCGTATAGCTGATGGAATGTTTGGATAATGCACAGTCCACTTTTTCTTCTTTGACACACCTTTCCCAACTGGAGGCACCATGCAGAAGTAACAATTGCTGGTATGATCTGTTGGCTCTCTCCAAATCATTGGCACTGCAAAAGGCATAGATTTCCTTTTCCTGTTCAACCACTGGCGAAGATTTGTTGCACAAGTGTTGCAGCATATGTGTGGGGCCCACCTCTTGTCCTGATCTCCAATTTTGCAGCCAAAATAAAGGTGATAGGCTTTCTTAACCATAGTGGTTATACTGCGCTTTTGTGATGCAAAAGTCACTTCACCACAAACATAGCAGAAGTTATCTGCACTGTTCACACAAGTACGAGGCATCTCTTCTCACTTTGGCTAAACAGAAATGTGTCCCTTTGCAAAATCAAACACTGACAAATAAGAGAGCACGACACTGTATGATTTCTAGAGCTGATATAGGGCAATTTGTTCAGCAGAGTGATGTAAGCTTCGTTATGATTGCATCATCCATGACGTCTAGGAATAATGTGATGCAATTCATATCATGTATGACGCAATACCAGCTTCAGATTGCATCATTCATTGTTTTGCCTAAAAAGCAAGTACTGTCCAAACCCAGTCATAGATTTATTCATAGATCCAGTCAAAGATGTATTTTAGTCATTTCTGGTTTAAATTGAGATCCCTTCCCTTTATAACTCACTTATCCTCCGCCATTCCCAAGTCAAGGGACGTATATACTGACCCAATAGCATATCTTGAAAACTAGAGCCAATCAACAATTTTAAGCATCATTTTCGTTCTCAGTGACCCAGAATTAGTAAAGTTTGACTACATTTATTTCAGAAGCATTTTGGCTGTAGAGCAGTGGAATCTATGAATCTATGAATCCCCTCAGCCTTTGTTTGGTTAGGCTAAACAAGCCAAGCTCCTCGCATAGGGTAGGTTTTCCATTCTTCTGATCATCCTGGTAGCCCTTTTCTTCACCCTGTTCCAGTGTGAATTCATCTTTCTTAAACATGGGAGACCAGAATTGCCCACAATATTCCAGATGATGTCTCACCAGTGCCTTGTACAATGGTCCTAACACTTCCCCGTCTCTACTGGAAATACCTAGCCTGATGCATCCTAGGATTGCATTAACCTTTTTCACAGCCGCATCACACTGGCGCGTCACAGTCTTCCTGTGATCAACCAATATATGCAGGTCTTTCTCCTTCTCTTTCACTTCTAACTGATACATCCCCAGCTTATAGAAAAAATTCTTGTTAGTCCCTAAGTATATGATTTTACACAGTTAAATTTCATCCCATTTCTCTTACTCCAGCTTTCAAAGTCCTCCAGATCTTCTTGTATGACATTTCAGTCCTCCTCTGTATTGGCAATACCTCTCGACTTTGTGTCATCCACAAATTTTGTTAGCGCAAGTCCACTTGTTGTACCAAAGTCATGAATTAAAATGTTAAATGAGATTGGTCCCAAGACCGATCCCTGAGGAACCCCACTAGTAACCTTCCTCCAGCCTGACAGTTCAACTTCCCCTTTAACCAGTTCTTTGTCCACCTTTCAATTCTCATATAATTCCCTATCTTCTCCAATTTAACTAATAATTTCTCATGTGGAATTGTACCAAATGCCTTACTGAAATTCAGGTAGATTAGATCTACTGCATTTCCTTTGTCTAGAAAATTAGTTATCTTCTCAAAGAAAGAGATCACGTTGGTCTGTCACGATCTACCTTTTATAAAACCAGGTATTTTTTATCCCAATTACCATTCACCTCTATGTCCTTAACTATTTTCTATTTCAAAAGACCTTTCATACATTCTCTACTTTTATCCCCAACTACTTTCCTTCCTCTGTCCAATGCTTCCCCTGTTTCATGTGCCCCTGGCATCTCCCAGGAGCACAGAATCTTCCAGGAAGCTCAAACTTCTATTCAGAAGAAGGATCCTGGAGTGTGAGGATTTGTGGCCAGGTAGACCTTTGTCCTATTGTCAACGCTCTTGGGTAGGCTCACAGTGTATGAGATTTGCAGATGCTTGTACTCTAACGTGTGTGTGTGGGGGAGGGTATATGTGCCAACGTGTGGTCTTCTGGCTAAGGTGAGGTAGCCAACATATTCTTTCCTGCAGACCTTGGCCATAGGGATTACACCCCCACAGTGCTTTCCAGGAGGTCCCATACTCTGACTGTTACTATGAAGCTTCAAAAAGATTCAACAAAAGTTGTTTGGCAAATACCTGAATTTAGGGCAAATTGGAATTAAATTGTGGTCCAATCCTAGTCTTGATAGAGTTTGAAAATCCAGATCCTAGACTCTGTGGTGTTGCAAGGGCCAGCGAGGGATTCCTGTTTGCCAAAGCAAAATGAAGGACTAGGGAGAAAGCAGGTCCACTTAGAAGCGAAAGGAATTACATTAAGGAGGGCTTAAAAGGGGCAGCAATACCAAGCTGATTTTTAAAATCGGTTTTCAGCAAGAAACACGTTGAGAAAAGACGCTTGGGTAGTTATTAAGGAAGGAACAGAGGTGAAAGGAAGCTGGTACGGTCTGGTACGGCGTACTGGCAAGAGCCAGTATGCCATGCTGGACCGGACCGGCTTCCCCAGGCCGGCAATTTAAAGGGCTCAGGGCTCCCTGCAGCGGCCGGAGCCCCGGGCCCTTTAAAGCGCCGCCCGAGCCCCACTGCCGGAGCCCCAGGGTAGCGGTGGCAGGGCTCCGGTGGTGATTTAAAGGGCCTGGAGATCCGGCTGCTGTGGGGAACCCCGGGTCCTTTAAATCGCCCTGGGGCTCCCAGCCGCCTCTGCAGCTGGTAGTTCCAGGTGTGATTTAAAGGGCACTGGTATTTAAAGGCCCCACCTCTTCCGGTTGAGGCCACTCCTTTTCCGATTGAGGCCATGCCCCCTGCTCAGGACTCCAGTGAACCGGTAAATCCTTTAAGTTACTTTCATCCCTGGGAAGGAAGAACCTATACAAATAACTGTTGCTAAAGGGTACGTCTATACTTACCTCCGGGTCTGGTGGTAAGCAATCGATCTTCTGGGATCGATTTATCGTGTCTTGTCTAGATGCGATAAATCGATCCCGGATCGATCCTGGAAGTGCTCGCCATCGACGCCGGTACTCCTGCTCCGCGAGAGGAGTACGCGGAGTCGACGGGGGAGCCTGCCTGCCGCGTGTGGACCCGCGGTAAGTTCGAACTAAGATAGTTCGACTTCAGCTACGTGAATAACGTAGCTGAAGTTGCGTATCTTAGTTCGAAGTGGGGGGTTAGTGTGGACCAGCCAAAAGAATAAGTGTGGGAATGCTTTGGCAATGTGAAGATGTTCAAAGTGGCTGGTTCAGCTGACACACATTCTAGGGTGCTAAGGGAATTAACTATCAAACTCACTGACCCACTGTCATTTTGCTTTGGAAAAATCATGGGCATTGGGGGCAGTGTGGAGCAATCTTAACCCCAGAGGAACTCTGAGAGGTATAATACCTCATGTAGGCATATTGCTTCGCAGAGCAATCCAACACCTATTTGTAGGGGTGGGAAGGGTCTGCTGCATTGCCTCTTAGAAAGAGGTCCATGCGTGTGCCCTTCCAGCCATGGAGGAGATAGAGCCTTAATCCCACCTCCACTTTGCCTCTGTTGGAGAGACTCCAGAGGGCTCCAGCAGGTAGCACTCACTCTAATCAGAAAAGTGCAGGAATAACAACTGTGCTGTCCCCTGCATGGGCGGTGAAAGGGGGAGAAGTCTACCACTTGCATACCACCCAATAGCCAGGCACAACCAGTCCCTTAGTGTGGTACTCAGGGCTGTAACTAGGAGGAATGGGATGAAATTAAGAAAGGGAAAATTCAGGTTAAATACTAGGAAATGTCCCTGCCAGTGATCTATACCATGTGTGGAACCTTTTCCCAAGGGACAGGGTAAGAGACACATCACTTGGGACTTTTCAAACTAGCCTGGACAAAATACCAAAAAGCACACACTAGCGAACAACCCTGCATTGGCTGTGGGAGTTGGGCTGGTTGAGCTAAAGGCCTGTCTAGGTTAGGAAATGGAATCCTGTCTGACAACAGTTTGTCAAGAATGAGTCTCCCTGTATCCACTTCAGTTTCATTCACACTTCCTGTCACAGTGTTCTCTAGACACAGGTAGCCCACACCATCACAAAGTTATCACAGTGCCTGCAAGAGATCAGGAGTTAGTTGAAGAGCAGTCGTTTCAAACTAAACCCAGGCAAAACCGATACTGGTTGGGAGGAGTAAGTGCTTCAACAAACTAGCCAGGGTATTGATTTCCTTTCTTATTGAACGTGCCTATTACTTTGATGGTCAAGTAGTGCAATGCCTCATAATCTTGTTTCATTCATTGATCAGCCTGGATGTTCAGGCATGACAGTGCTGAGAAATGCTTCAGATGCTCCCAGATTGCTAGGAGACCTCACCCCTTTCTCCCAGACCATGACCTGTCCGCTGCAATCCATGCATTTCTCAGCTCCAGACTGGATTACTCTAATTTGCTGTATCTGAGGTTAAACATAGAGGCCTTTCAGAGGCTGCATCCAGCATCCCTCTGCTGACTCCCACTTCACTTCCTTTGCTAAGTGAAAGCCTTAGTCCTGGTTTTCAAAGGCATCAATGAGTCAGGCCCAGCTATATTAGTGACCACAGCTCCATCCATGGCCCACCAAGATAGCCATACCCCTCTGGAACAATGCATCTGACAACACCCAGGATAAAACCATGTGAGACCTGGAGATAAACCAGAGATAAATATCCAGAGGGTTTGGCTGTTGAAAGAGGTTCCAGAGGAGGTCAGACTAATCCAAAGCCTGGGCACTTCTAGAACACACTGCAAGACTTTTTTGATGAAGCTTCTCTACCATAGCTGAAAGGGGGTTTATATTATAAAATATAATTTTAAAATAAAAAGGTGCAGGAACCCCTTACTTGGGGGTCTCCAGGGAACTTGGAATGGGATACAGGAAAAGAGAAAAAGTTTATTTGGGCTGTCTGAGACCTGGAAAACAGAAAAGAGTCATTAGCTGCTTCCTGGATGTCTGGACAGGAGAGCAAAGCATATGCAGAAGAGTGCAAGAGAACATCCAAGTTACTGTTATCCTAGGGGGGAACCAGTTACAAAGTGAAGGAAGATTTAAATAGAATCAAGAATTAGATAGCTGAGAAAGAACTGAAGGTGAGAGTAATGTGGATGATCTTCACTGAGAATCGAGGATGGAAGGAGACCTCAGCACTGAATAGTTCCTGTGATGACAGCCTGTTTGGAGTGGTGGCCTCCACACAGGAGAAAATCAAACCTCCTAGGTTCAAAACATCCAATCTAGTTTTCTACATCCCACACAATAGGGTCTCCCTCTCATGCCACTTTCCTTGGAGAAACTTCCACAGCCTGGTATAGCTCATCATCAGGAACTGTTGCCTGCTATTTACCCCAAATCCTACTGTTCTTTATTTCATTCAGTTAATCCTACTTACACTTCCGAGACCATCCTAAATCCTTATCCTTCAGATAGTCGAAGACTTACCATTTCCTCCCTGCTTATTTATCACTTAAGCAAACCAGGCAGATTTAATTCATCCCTCCAGCCCGCTGATCATTTTCGTTGCACTTCTCTAAACTCCTTCCAATTTTTCAGTATTTTGCTGATAATGAGGCACCCAAAACTGAACACAAGGTTCCATGTGCAGTCATGCCACAGCCAGGCAGAGAGACACTATTAACTAGCTGCTCCAGAAGGTCATATCTCTGTATATGTAGCTCAGAATTGCATTATAGTCACATCACATTGCAAACTCATGTCCATTTTGCTGTTCATTATTACTCCTACGTTACTTTCAGCCATTTAGGTTTTCTAGCTGTCTTGCCTCCAATAGATTTATCTGTTGTTGGGTTATTTTTCCCCAGATGCAGTTTTCCAAGTTGACTCTCACTCTGTATTTTTGCTCAAGTCTCTAATGTCTCTAGGCCTCTGAGTTCCGTTTCTGTCTTTACTGATGTTCACAACTCCTCTCAATTTAGGATTATCTGTAAATATTGTTAAAGTGCTGCTTAATGTCCTTTCTACACCACTCATGAAGATATTAAACAAGATCTGTCCAAATACAAATTTCTTGGGCATTCCACTAGACACCTTGCCCAACTTGGTACATTCACACTCATAACTCATTATTTACAATCCTTCAGCTAATTTTCAATTATTTCTATTGATAATTTTTTTTAAATTACAGTAATTTTCTCAATAGCAAGTGAAATATGTTGATAATAAAAGTTATGCAAATACAATATGAAAGGGGAAATATTTTAAAAACAGAAACAGAACCAATACAATGAAACATACAAATGAACAAAGGCAAGGACTGTGTTTCATTCATTGTACAGGGAGGTACCTCTGCCAGTTATACTTCCATGTCCATGTCCTCTCCAAGCCAATCTGAATTAATTTGGTAGTAAAATTTTGTGAGATGCTTTTCTAAAATCAAATTGCTCAACCGTATTCACTTCATCCACCAATCAGGCTTTCTTCCATTATTGTAATATGGATAGAAGTTAGACTTTTGGGCTAGCAATGGTCAATATAATTCTTTCCCCCTTTTTAGGAAAATTGATGTATCTATCATAGGTCTCTATATGGCTATCTCTGTCGTATCTAAGTGCAGCACAAAAAAATCAAGGCCATGGAGCCCAGAACAACAGGATTCATCCCTCTCCTCCCTGCCACCCCCACAATCCTGTGGCAGAGAGTGTGAATTTGTGTGTGTCCATTTCACATGCTGCTTCTGTTGTCAAGCAACTCCATCTTCTTTCTTAATTTCTGTTGAAGGTGCATGCTTGGTGATTTGAGAGGTGAAAAATCCCACTCCTCTCCTGTCCAAGCTAGTTTAAAGGCACCTAATAGAGTGTATCTGTTACGAAGCCAGGAGGTTGGTACCCCATCTGTTTAAGTGGAGACCACCTAATCCAACTAGTCCCTTCATGCTACAGATGACTGCCGGGCCATGTGAATCCTAAACTCTCTGCTTTAGGCGATTAATACATCCACTGGCTGTTTCCAGCATCAATCAATCTTCTGTCTTCACTCACGCTCAGCAGTGGAAGGATCTCAGAGAAAATCACCTCCCCCAAGCCCATCTACTGTTCTCTCCCCAGGTCACTGAAGTCATGACACTCCCATCTCGTGTCCCTTTGCTCAGGTCATTTTGTTCCCACATGGATGACAATAAATTGAAATGCCCCCAAATTTTCCCCTTTACCCTTTTCGTTACACCGTTTGTCTTGGTCATCCCCTGTGTTTATCTGTCACCTTTGATCTCAAAGCACTTTACAAATAGTGTAACTAGGCATCAGTTTGTCTCCTTTTGAAATGCCCCCTCTCCCCCCACCCCCACCCCCCGACAGTACAAAGTAGCAGCTGTTGAAATAAGGACAGCAGCTCTGGGTGATAGTTTAGGGCAGGCAGTGAAGAAGACGACTGTCCATCTGAGTCGATTTTAAAGAAGAAGAAAATTATTACTTGAGTTTAAATTTGGCCAGGATGCTGGGGATAATGCTCAATCTCTCACAAAGTTTGTCAGGCTGCAAGCCTAGTGAGGGGGTGACATTTCCAAGCGTGACTCCGCTATGATATATTCTGCCCAGGCCTCTGTCCCTAGAACATTGCTCAGTCACAGAATTTGAGGTGGTGTCCATGTTCTTTCTGTCAAACTTCATCTCCGCCTGGGATGGGTAAATATAACTAACTTGCCTCAGCAGCACCCTCCCTCTCCAGTTGTCATGAGGCATCTCCTCCTGCCCGGCATTTTCTTCCAAAAGAAGGCATTGCTAGGCTGACTTTTCTGCACCATGCACAAGGTAACTTCAAGCAGCAGTCTTAGCATTATCCAGTGGAATTTATTGGTTATTTGCCTCCTTGAAAACAATAATACTCAGTGAATCTAAAAATCTTAACAACACAACCCCTTTGCGATGTAGGTAGGTTAGTAATATTGTTCTCAAGGTACATATGGGGAAACTGAAGCACAAGAAGTACTTACACTTTGAGTCAGTGTCACAGCTAGGTGCTTTGAGCAATGTTCTAGGGACAGAATCTATCAGAGTGGAGCCCAGGAGTTCCTGGTTCCCTGTCCATGTGCAGCCCATTACATGGCCCTACCCTCCAAACCCATAAATCACAGTGCCCAGCTGGTGGGAGGTTGGAGAGTTCAGAGCCTGCGCTCCAGGCCCGGTTCTGCAGAGTGAGACAGTCTGCACAGGATTTGTGTTTGGGGCCTGCTGCCATCCCTTTGTGCTTTCATCAACTCCTCTACATCGCCTAAGAAGGTGGCAAGCATCCTGTCCCTGGGTTCTGCTGTGAGTGTAGTTCCACTGGGGCAGGCACATCCAGGTTTTTGATGAGTATGTGATGGTTAGTAGTATTTAGATGGTGGGAGCACCCAACCCGTGGTCAGCATTCCCCAGACACAGTGAGACAGTCCCTGCCTCAAAGAGTAGCAGAGATGCTAAAGTAAAATGATGCTCACTATTGCCTAGTCTCCTGAGCCAAGAGGTCAGATCTAGTCCAGGCAGCCACTAGACTGGAGCCTCCCAGCATGTATGTATGTCACCACCAATGCTCAAACCTCAGAGCCTGAGTGCTCACTGGGAGCGGCTGCAGCTTTCGGAGATTCTTCATTAGGTCACTGGCCTCAGAAGTTGGACTCTCCCCTCCCCCACCTCTGTACACAACTGTTCCTCATTTACATAAATTATCTCTATTCAATTATCTGTCCAGATGTCCGAATTGTGCCACCAATGATCTGTGAACGAATTAAAAATGGAATATAATTTAATAATAACTGATTAGAAGGAGATTAGTTGTTATATAAAAAGGAAAAACCAAGAGATAGCTAGTTGCCCTTAATCCGAGCCAATCCACAGTAATTATAGAAAATAGCCTCTCTCTCTCCCCCTCCCCATCTCTTTCTCTCTCCCTCCCTCCCTCTCACCCCTCCATGTTCTCTCATTCTTCTTTTCCCTTTTCTGTCCTTTCTTTCCTCTCTCTTTTCCTTTGTTTCTTTTTTATTTTCTTTGTCTCATCCCTCCTGTATCTTCTCTCCACTTTCTCTCCCTGATTATACAGACCTATATCAACAGACTTAAAGCCCCTTCTGCTGAGGATACACCCATGTAACTATGGTTATTCTGGCAGGTTCCAGCCAACAAGAGCTTTCAGCTGCTTTGATGTCTCTCTTTCAAGCCCTTTTGACAATGTCTCTTCATCTCTTTCAATTTTCTGTTAAATAACTTTGGAATATCACCCCTCTTTCTTTGCTTTCAAGCCAAACTCTTTTAGTATTTCCCTGTCTGATTCCCTTGGAATAATTTAGAGCAATGTCTACATAGTATTGAATTTAGGACAATATAAATGATATAAGGCCTGGGTGTCCTCTCACTTGCACCAGTGGGAATCTGGAAGAGCTCCATGGAAGTCACTGGAGTCAGGGCCGGTTCCAGGCACCAGCTTACCAAGCAGGTGCTTGGGGCGGCCACTTCGGAGAGGGGCGGCAAGTCCAGCTGTTCGGCGGTAATTCGGTGGACGGTCCCTCACTCCTGCTCGGAGCGAAGGACCTCCCGCCGAATTGCCGCCGCAAATCGCGATCGCGGCTTTTTTTTTGGTTTTTTTTTTGTTTTTGTTTGGCTGCTTGGGGCGGCCAAAACCCTGGAGCCGGCCCTGACTGGAGTTACAATGCTGTTGGACTGGTGTAAATGGAGACTTATCCCATAGTGTTCTTAGAATACTGTCATTGGTTTAGTTCCCTCTGCTATTTCTGCCTCTCCCAATCAGACAGCCGCAGTGTTCTAGAGATGCTGTGCAAGAAAGAGCATAGCGTCTATCTACTTACCTACCATAGATCTAACATTGACCCAATCACTTTGGTAGTTGAACATCTACTATGGGCTCCTCAGCCCCCTCACTACTATATCTTCCCTATTCTAACAGAGCAAGTTTTCTCACAGCTCTATCTGTGCCAGCTGGGGCACTGGGTATCAGCCTCCATCAGATGTGATTTGCAGTGGTGCTAGGCTGTGCAATCAGGATTCTCTTAAGTCTGATTTTTACTTCTGTAACTGTACCTGATAATAAGGAAAAGATCATTGGCAGAAAATGTGGGCAATTAGTATTAGGGTGGAGTAGATTTTTTTCCCTCCTGTTCACTTCAAGTATTTTGATTTTGAAGCTACTCGTTAAAAGTTCTCTTTTGCATACGTAAGAAAATGTCATCTTTTTCCCAGTCCCTACTTCCAAATGGAAAGGTGCCCAGATGTAACGAGGTGTATGGATACTGCTGTAGAGATACACTTGCATAGTTTAAAAAAGAAAAGTTGAAAACGATATATTAAGTGTACCTATTTACCCAGCATCGTGGAACCTGACATTTCAAACTCTCCTTGTCCTCACTCTGACATTGAGACCTCGTCCTGCCACCTGGCTGGTGCACAGAACGCTTTCACCTCCTGCAAACATTGCACCACAGAAAATTGCATTGGTCCCCATTCCCCGTTCCTCACTCTAGGCTGACAAGCAAAATAAAATCCATAGTCCACATTCCCTTCCAGCTGACCAAGTCCATGTGCAGCTTTTCAGTTCCTCAGGGACAGTTATAGGACCGCTCAGCCGAACCAGTCCATCCAGTGCTTCTAAGACCAGTTATGGTCCATGCTTCACTTTCAAGCTCTACATGCACTAAGGCCTTCAGGTACACCATTGACGTCAATGGGAATAGCAGCAGGCCCTGTAGCAGCTGACAGAGTGCGTAGATTCAGGACCTTGGACTTACTTTTGGATGGGAAGGTCTATGGTATCTGAATGGGAGCATGGCGATGGGTGCAGGGCCAGGCACTGTTCAGCTCATGAAGTTTTGGGTACATATGTGGTTATGCATGGACGTATTTTACATACAGTTATGTATCCACATAAGTCTACTTTATATATCTAATCTAGACATTTATACTGTACACATTACCATGGTATCTAAGCATCTTATTAACATAATTCAGCACATATAGTTTTATACACATAACACTTCATTTAATCATATAAAAGGTTATACATAGAATATTTAAAGAGAAAAGGTTGTTAGCTGAATGATGACCAGTCCTCTCTCCTTTTTCAGCTATTACTGACTTCTCCAGCTCAAATAAAGTCCGTGGTGCTGGTTCCACAATTCCTACCAAGGACAGGCTCTGATGATTTTCCAAGTTTCATCCCTAGTCCTGTGCAACTTGGAAGCACAACCTGGACTGGATCTTCCAGAGTAGACAAGAGAGTTATTTTTGGGTGGGTGGAGAACTTGGATTCTTCAAAACATACAGTTTTGTGTGCTGCAGTCCAGAGTTTTCAGGAGTCAATGTTAACCTTGTGAGTCCCATAGGAACCTCATGTATGCTCTTAATGTACTTTGGTTGGTTTTAAAGAAATATAAAAAAGGACATTCCCAGACAAAAAGCTTTTGGTTAAAGTCATAGCTGCTCCAGTGACTAACAAACATTTGAGAAAAAAATAAATGCCAAGAATATTAGTTAAAAAAAGAAAAAACATCTAACCATTTTAAAAGCATGGAAATTATCTTAATTTATCGTGTACATAAAGTTTTGACTATCCTACCATACATACATTTTTTAACAAAAATGTAAATGTGAAAATTAACATTGATGTTCCAGTAACAACCTTAAGTCGGGACCAATTTTCTTTTCTCTTTCCCCCTTGATTGTGTAATATAGACTTCGAGCCCTGTAAACACGTGTGCATCTTTATTCATATGAGTAATATCACATAAATGTTTGCAGAATCAGAGCCATAGTTGTTCAGTGTTTTGTCTAATAACTATGGAATGGGATGTCAGTTGTAAAAGGACCATGAATAATCTGGTTGAAAATATAATTTAGGAAGATATATCTTCATTACATGTCATTATGTACAAAGCAATGTTCTTTGTATTATCTATACATTGTTGCCAACACTCATGATTTTCATGAGTATCATCGTATTTGTCGTTTTCTTTAAGACCCAGCTCCTGGAGTTAAGTGATTATATGAGACTCTAAACTCTCATTTTAAAAGAGTACATGTCTGTCCTCATGGTTGCAGAGAAAAGCTTGAAAATGTGACCTGAATGCACCCTAAAGGCTCAGAAACCAGAAGGTAATTACAAAGATCTCTCCCTCTGAACACATATCATGATTTTGGGCGACCTGACTGATGATTTTTTTGAATGCTTGGGGTTTGCAATACTGCTGTCTGAAAAATTTGATAATTAAAATGTTAGTATTCTGTAGCTAGAAGATAGACTTTGAATGGTCTTATTTACATAGGGATAGGTTGTGATACATATGGGGTTCCATTGGTTTATTATTAACTGTGAGTAAGGTAGTGCAATGTGGCCCATCGATTGATGCAAGACAGGTTATAGTTACTGAAGCTGTTTTAATGCTGTATATGTTGAAACAAATGGTTTGATTTTTTTTAAACTATTGCTAACACCTAAATGGAAGTACTATGTTTCTTGGTATCTATCTAGGAGATTTAGGGTTAAAGCTGTTATTAGATTGTCTGTATAATGTTAATTTACCCATGTTTAGATTAATGTTAGTGAATGTATGAACTGTAAGTATATTCAAACCTTTATGTACATTACAATAAACTGTAAAAAATAAGGAAACAAGAGGGCATCTGCACCTTCTTGGTATTCATTTTGCTAATGTTTGTTAATTTCAGTCTGAACCTTAACTTTAACATCTTTTTGTCTAAGAATATGCAGTAGTCAGTGCTGTGAGCTATACTTAGCTTTATCTTTGTCATTGTGAAATTTATTAAGAGCCATGAAGAGGAAGGATAATCCTGTGGTTACAGCAGAGAACTGTGAGTCCAGGAGCTACTTGAGCTAGTCCCAATTCTGCCACAGATTAATGTTATGGCCTTGGCTAAGTCACTTGACAAGATCTATTTTCCATAAAACCATATTGATAGGTGTTAATTATGGTACCATCTTTTAATTCTTTGCTGATTCACTCCCATATCTTCCTTTCCATGATTTTGTACAGGCCTGATATCAGGCGAACTGTCCTATGGTTTCTCAGGTCATTCCATTTAACCTTTTAAAATATTAGCACAAGATTAGGTTTTCCCCAGTTCTCTGGAACTTCTCCAGTATTGCAAGATTTTTTTTAAAAATCAACATCAGTGGTTAAGAGAGCTCCTCAGCCAATTCCTTTAAAAATTTTGGGTGCAAGTTATCCTGTCCTGAAGATTTTAAAATGTTTAATTTTAATAGTTACTGTTTAACATCTTCCCTAGATAATAATGGAATAGAAAGTATTTCATTGTCACTGTAAGATGTGAAAATGTCATCAAGCTTCTTACCAAATACAGAATTGCAATATTTATTGAAAATTTCTGCCCTTTCTGCATAACTATTGACAATTTTGCAATACCTAGCTAGTAATGACCTATACCATTTCTCGGATTTCTTTTGTTCCTGGTATATTTTAAAATGTCCTCCTTATCTTAACCCTACTGGCCACAGATTTTTAATACCTTTAGCTTCCCTTATCCATTGTCTTCATTTCATAACTGCTAATTTATAGTCATTGCTTTCAACATCTCCTTTTTTATATATTGGGATTTTTAAATTTTATTTTTATTGCCACTTTCACTTCCCTCCTTAACAGGGAAGATTGTGGGGTTTTTTTAAATATATATTGTGTATCTAGAAAAATATCCTCAAATAATTCTCAGTCACTGGTCACTTTGTTTAATTTTTTTCCTCTCAATTTTGTTGATGATTGTTTTCAGCCTTGGGAAATCATTGCTTTTAAAGCTCCCTGTGTATTAATAGTCCAAACTATATTCTGTTTTCAAATAACCAATATACAGTAATTAGATCAGGTACACAGTGATCACATGCCCCTAGGCAACCACTAATTTATAGTCAATGATCAGTTGTGTAAGGGGAGTGGCCCTTGCTGTGGGCTCCATATAGGGGTCCCTGGTTTGAGGGTTGCCTTTGTTTGGAGTGCCCTCTGTTGGGGAAACCCTGGCTGGCACCCTCGATGGGGGACACTTCCTTTATGGAGACGCCCTAGCTTGGCGTGGGCATGTGCTGTGGGCACCCTGGGGGGAGTCCTCGGGCTGCAGGTGCCCGGGTTTGGGGAGGCGCCCCGTTCTGAGGAGGGTGTCCCCTGGCTGTAGGCTCCCTGCTTGGCAGGCACAGGAGCTGCAGGCTGTAATTAGCAGAATTAGAGGAAGGAAAGTTGCCTGCTCTGATCTCTGTCCTGAGGCCACAAGGTCCCCGGCTCTCCTCCTTCCCTTTCCTCATTGCTCCATTACACGCCCGGCCACAGCCGGCCTCCATCCCCAGCCTGGGGCGGCGCCTGTTTGTATTTACCAGCAAATGATTAATTGTTGCGCTGCATTTGCTGTTAATGCTGCTAATCCGGGCGGCTCCAGGCCCGGCTGCTGTGGGGCGGAACCCGGGGCTACGACGCGGCGGTAATTACTCCCCAGACAAATCTGTGCAAACAGAGGAGCAGGGAAATCTCGGCCCATATTGCCGCGGCTGCAGCCCCCACCCGCGGGATAATTTGAGACTCAAATCCCAGCAAAGACCTGCTACAAATTGCTGCAAATTAAGCTGATTTTGCCCCGAATGAGGGATTTTCTGCTGCAGATCAGCCCTTCCCGGGAGCTGATGAGGTGGGGATTAGAGAAGGGACCGAAATCAAAGGGACAGGATGGTGCGGCTTGCTGGGAGGGGGAGGCGAGGGGCTGCCTAGCAGTGAAAGTCCCGGAGCATTAACACTTATTGATTTCTACTTTGCTGACATTTTATTCTATTACCAAGTTTCTGATTAGCCTAAAATAGGAGCCGGTGGCAGGCAGACCAGGAGTGCGGAGCTCAGAGGGGGAACCGGCCCCTACAAGTGGGCTTTACCTTCAGCCCTCCCCTCCTGGCACCAGTTGATACCAGCTTTGAGGGGCTGCCCAGTAGTCACTTGGAGCTGAAGACTTGGCGGGGAGCTCTGTTTGTAGCGATGAAGGTCCCACTGGGGGAGGGGAGGGTGTCTAGTCTCTTTAGCTCTGCAGAGATGCAGCTGATGTTCCAAAGAGAGCAGGAAGCTGCTTTCTAAAACCCTACAACTGCAGAATACCCACAGCACTAGCAGAATGGGTGATGGGAGGAGCTAATTTACTTCCCTCTCCTCTCTGTCTGTCTGTCCCTCACTCTTCCTTGTAAAGCTCCTCGCTTCCATCTGTTCTTACAGGAATAGCAATGTATGTTGCAGGTATTTAAAATTGCACCATTAAAGATTTTATGTTGTGGATGTTAAAATTAAAAAGATATATGTGCAAATAGTCACTATGAATTTAATCAACTTGATTTAATACTAATAGGAAACAGCAAATGGAATTTATGACTCAAAAAAAGGAAGCGACTATTTAAAAAAAAATACAAGTACTTTGTGCAAAACAGAAAAAAAAATCCCAATCTGAAGAATTTATTAGAGTCTAATCCCCCCACAACAACCGAAACCGGGGCTGCCTACCCAATAATCCCGCCTGCCATTAAAATATTAAAGATAAATCTAATCGTCTCTTTATCCAAAATAAGCGACTTTTATGTGGAGAGAAAATGTCTAACCCTTGGGGAAGAGAATTACTCCTAATGCAGCAAATGGAATTCAGTTGGGAGGGCAAAACTGGGTTTAAAAGCAAATGAGATGGTAATAGAGATAAAGCCCAGTATAACAAATTAAAAACACTCATTTACACGAATTAAAATCCTTCCTAAAGGAGGATGAATGTTCCAAGTGGGAGGCCATTGGATAGCCTTGTTCCTTCTTGGCCCACAGGAAAGCACTCAGCCCTTCTAGACCAGAGAGAGGTCTAAGAGGTGGTCATGGGAGGGTGTAGGAAAGACTTTCTCCTGTCTCCATCTACCCCAGGCTGGTCTAACTTGTGCCCCACAACTGCCCTCATGCTGCAAGCCAGAAACTAGTGCCTCACAGGCAACAGAAATCCACACCCCAAAATTATCATCGCCCTCTCTGCCCAGATCTTTGGAGCCCTCAGCCTTACACACCATCCCCAACCTCACGCTTAAGGATTCCTAACCCCACACAGGGTCCCCAGCCCCACAGCCTGGCACTTAACATTCCACACGGGGGATGTCTAGCCTGTGGCATTTGAGTTTGTGTTAAGAAGAAAATATATGTGTTCCCTGAGCCATGCTCGTTTTAAACAGAAGTGTTTGAGGAGCCCTGTCATTGTGGGGACTGGACTCCACGCCTCCCACTGTCACCCAGTGCTTGCCCAGTAGGATGATCAGATAGCAAGTGTGAAAAATTGGGACAGGGGGCTGGGGGTAATAGGCGTCTATATAAGAAAAGGCCCCAAATATCGGGACTGTCCCTATAAAATCGGGACATCTGGTCACCCTAATGTCCAACAGCCCCAGGGAATCTCTGGTGTGAGCAACAGCGCTCTGAGCAGAGGCTGTCCCTTCCCTGCCGCAGCTGCTCAGCAGCACGCCTATCTGCCAGCTGCTGCATCACAGGGAAGGGAGGAGAGAGTTGCCCGGGATGCACCATTGCCTGCTTCCCTGCCAGGCTGGGGGAACCTCAGGGAGAACAGGTTAGGAGCTTGATCACCTCTGCCTGAGCCTGGAGGGCATGTAGCAAAGGATGGTCTCTTCTCCCACACAGCCATCCAGGGCAGCCCAAGCCAGGGGAGAAAGAGAAGCTGAATTTGAGAACCAATAACGAGTTGCAGTTCTCTTATTCCCTGCACCAGCCCAGGTCGGAGAATCTGACAGTTACTGCAGCTTCATCAAGCTGCCAGTGGCCCCCTGCACACCATACACCAGCTGCAGTAGCTGGAGCTCAGCATGCTTCAGTCACTCCCCCCTCTCTGGCCCATGCACCCAGGGCTGCAGGGAGGGAGGCATAGGAGATGGCTATGCCAGCTTTAGCTCCACTGGAGGAATCCCCAGCCATGGACTTCAGAGGTTTCTGCTCCCGTTGTGCCTCCTGAGCAGCACAGTGGGAGTGGAACAGTGCAGAGAATCTGCCCCCAGGTCCTGATTGTGGCTCATCGACCTTTATGAAACAAGGTGCTCAGCCCCCAGGTTGAGAAGATGGGATACTCCAGCCACAACACAGGACTCCCAATGCCACACTTCAGTGCCTCCAGTCCAACTGCATATACTAGAAAACCCATTCCATGCATGATCTGTCGTGCTGCACTCTGAACTCTACAGTCCCACACAATCTTGACCCTAGGTGCTCAACTCCCCAGCAACTCTACACATTGGATGGATTTCCCAGCCCTCCCACAAACCTCGACCCTACACACTGGGAGCCCCAGTGCAACGTACTATCTTCAACCTATCCCTCCCACTCCCATGTTGCCTAGAATCCCATGTTTTATAAACAAACCTCCCTCTGCTCATGGTGACCCTGTCCAAGTCACTCCACCAAGTCCTCAGCTCTTCCTCTCTCCCCATATACCGAAGTGTCAGCTCTCAGAGCGGAGCGACTCTGTTATCAAATCTTCATGAACAGGAAGCTCAGACTTTTATTATTTCACATAAAATGGAATTGAATATTGTGAAGGGAAAAAAGTCTCGTTGGTCTGATCTCTGCTGTGAGCAAAAATGTCCATCCTCAAGCAACATCTGCAGGTATGAGGGGAAGAAAAGTATTGGTTTGCTGAGTTCTGCATTCCCAAACCATCTCAAGCCTCTCCTCCTAGTCCCTTTCACCTCCCCAGCCCCCACCCCTGTTGGATTCCAGTTCCACTGGGAGATGATTGGTCTCTCCAAAGGCTGGGATGATGGGACAGCTTCTCCAGTGTAGTGTGGTTGCTTTGTGCTACTACAACATTGTCTTAGCCCAGGGAGGAGCCCCCTAGAACATGGTGGTGTAGTGCCAGTGTAGAGGCTGTTATCCACTCGTGCTCTCCCACTCATAGAATCATAGAAGATTAGGGTTGGAAGAGACCTCAGGAGGTCATCTAGTCCAATCCCCTGCTCAAAGCAGGACCAACACCAACTAAATCATCCCAGCCAGGGCTTTGTCAAGCCGGGCCTTAAAAACCTCTAAGGATGGAGATTCCACCACCTCCCTAGGTAACCCATTCCAGTGCTTCACCACCCTCCTAGTGAAATAGTGTTTCCTAATATCCAACCTAGACCTCCCCCACTGCAACTTGAGGCCCTTGCTTCTTGTTCTGTCATCTGCAACCACTGAGAACAGCCTAGCTCCATCCTCTTTGGAACTCCCCTTCAGGTAGTTGAAGGCTGCTATCAAATCCCCCCTCACTCTTCTTTTCTGCAGATTAAACCCCAGTCAACCCACTGTCAACATAGCAGGGAAAAGGAGCCATGGCTGGAGGAAAGGGGGGGGGGGTAACCAGAACATCTCTGTTCCATGCAAATTGTTAGCTGCATTTTAGTTCCTTGGTGCTGTTTGTAGCCAGTGTAATTTGAGTAGACCTCAGGCTGCTTGAACGTGGCACAGGGGGAATGACCCTGTGAAGAAGCTGCACCAGAATTGGAATGGGGACAATAGGGACAACCACCTCTGACCTGCGCTCTGTGGAGATCAGCCACACCTCTGGATCTGGCCCAATAAATGCTCCCTGTGAAAGTGTTTAAATTCTTAGGGCTGGCAGCTCTCTTGTCACAGAAAAGATCCAGAAAATGGCAATGAAAGTCCTGAGAACAGCTGAATGTTTGGGTGAAGGCTGCGGGAGAGGCATTTATACAATGAGAGAGAGGAGATAGGATCCTCAGACTACATCGTCAGGTGCACTGGGAGAGGCATTGGTGCCTTTCTCCTTCCCCCCATCCAACTCTGAGGACAGCCTCAGACTGGTTACAGCCAGATGCCGACAGCTTCAAGGAGCCATTTCAGCAGCTGGAGATCACTGAGCTGTAGGGTCAGTCAAACTGGCCATGTCCCATTTCACCTAATCTTTCATGCCATTACACAACCAAAAGATCTCGCTATGCTGAGGGTTAAACCTGCTTCAGGGGCATGCGCAGGAATAAAAATGTGAGAGCTTTAGAAGGGACGTGTCCTGTGCCCTCGCTGCTGTTCTGGAGCTGGAGGAGCGTGCTCTCCTCCCATGGCCCCCAGGGCCAGAGGAGCTTACCCTTTCCCCGTGGCCCTGGGACCAGAGGAGCTGTCAGCTCCCGCCACGGCCTTGGGGCCAGAGGAGTTCTGTGCCCCCACCTATTATCTGGGGGAACCGTGCTCCTGCTTGCTTGCACACCCCTGCCCTGCTTTGTACCAGGGCTGCAGCACAAAGAAGAATGTAGCGATCCAAGAACTGAACCCAGTAAATACAGATGATGTTGCCTTGCAGCCCCAGTGTCTGAGGGAGTTAAGGACCTTGAAAGCCATCAGCTGGCTGTAGATCAGCCAGTAAAGCTGGAGAGAGTGCTGGTAGGTAGAAAGAAACAGTAGCAGTGTGGGGAGCTAGCACTACTCTAATCTCACCCTGGAGTGAAATGGAGAGAAAAACCAATCACTAGTGGTACTGCTCAAAGCTCCACCCACAAACCAACTTTAGCCCAGTTGAAACACTAAACCAAGATGCCATTCACAATAGGTTATGCAGGTCTCCAAAGTGAAATAGTTAAGAATATTAACATTTGAATTGTCATCTGTAGACTTCAATGTTAACAACCTCTGTCATGAATAGGGGCATTTCATGCCTCTCTTAGAGCTGTTGTTTCAGGCTGCCTGTGCAGTGATATCTGATTGCATCATTTTACACTCTGTTTACATTTTTAAAGTTATCTTTGCAACCAGAAGAGCAAGAGACTTATTTTTTCTTTGAACATTTAGCTTCTGGAAGTAAAGATGGCAGCCTCCAGAAAAAAAATGGTCAGTTCTTCAAAATGCCACACACCTGCCCTATTTTGATCCTTGAGTCTCAACTTCAACAGAGGGCATCTGTCTTCTGAATGGTGACATGCTAAGTAATCTTGGGGTCCTTTTTGGACTCATGGCTGCTCATTGATTGCCCAGATAGCAGCAGGCGACAGAAATGCTTACTTTCCACTTCAGCTTCCCAGGAGCATGTGCCCTAGCCTATTGAATGCAGATTGCACCACAGCGATCTGTTTTTATCTACTTATGTTACAATAGATGCTAACATTGTTTAGGTTTGTGAGGGAAAGACTGTGAGGAACTCCCGCCGGGCCTGACAAAGCTAGGTGAGTGGGCAGCGCCATTGCAGATTGAATTCAGTGTTGGCAAATACATGGCAGTGCACATTGGAATGAATATTTTGAAAGTACTTATACATATTGCTAGGTTCTATATTAACTTTAGCCATTCCTTGTGGACAGCTCAATGAAAGTCTCTGCTCAATGTGGAAAGAGAGTCAAAAAAGCAAACAGTTTGGATGTATAAAGAATTGCATAGAAAAGACTGAAAATGTTCTAATATTGTATGAATCAATGGTACACTCTCATGCAGAATACTGTGTTCAGGTCTCGTCATCCTATCTTAAAACAGTCCAGAGATGGGAAACAGGAAGGATTAGACTGAGGCTTGGACAGACTTCCCCATGAGGAGAGATTGGGACTGTTTAGAGAAGAGGTTCATAGATGCCAACACCAGAAGGGACTGTCTAGTCTGACCTCCTGTATAACACAGGCCATAGAACTTCCCCCCAAAATTCCTAGAGCAGATCTTTTAGAAAAACATCCAATCTTGATTTAAATATTGCCAGTGAGGGAGAATCCACCACAACCTTTAGTAAATTGTTCCAATGCTTAATTACCCTTGCTGTTAAAAATGTATACTTTATTTCCATTCTGAATGTGTCTAGCTTCAGCGTCCAGCCATTGGATGGTGTTGTATCTTTCTCTGCTACACTGAATAACCCATTATCAAATATTTGTTCCCAGTGTAGGTATTTATCGACTGTAATCAAGTCACCTCTTAACCTTCTTTTTGTTAAGCTTAATCTATTGAACTTCCAAAGTCTATCACTATAAGGCATGTTTTCTAATCTTTAATAATTCTTGTGGTTCTTCTCTGAACCCTCTCCAATTTATCAGCATCTTGAATTTATCTGGAATGGTGGACACCAGAACTGGACACAGTATTCCTGTTGCACCAGTGACAAATACAGAGGTAAAATAACCTTTTTACTCCTAGTCGATATTTCCCTGTTTATGCATCCAAGGATTGCATTAGCCCTTTTGGCCACAGAGTTGCACTGGGAGCTCATGTTTAGCTGATTATCCACCACAACTCCCAGATCTTTTTCAGAGTCACTGCTTCCCAAGATAGAGTTCCCATCCTGTATGGCCTACATTCTTTGTTCTTGGATGTACTCATTTACATCTGTATTAAAATGCATGTTGTTTGCTTGCACCCAGCTTACCAAGCATTCCAGATCGCTCTGTAGTAGTGACCTGTCCTCTTCATTATTTACCACTCCCCCAATTTTTGTGTCATCTGCAAACATTATCAATGTTGATTTTATGTTTTGTTCCAGGTCACTGATAAAAATTTTAAATAGTGATGAGCCAGGAATCCGTCCCTGGGGGACCCCTGGCCACACACCCGCTTGATGATGAATCCCCATTTACATTTTGAGACCTATCAGGTAGCCAGTTTTTAATCTATTTAACATCTGCCATGTTAATTTTATATTGGTCTCGTTTATTAATGAATAAGGGGGAACATGAGAGAGGTACACAAATAATAGAGGTGTTGCAGGAGGTCCCAGAACATACCATGGCTTGGCACTGCAGCCTCTGTTCTCAGTTCCCCAATCCACTCATACACACCCAGGAGTTTTAGAATAATGTTCTCTCCCTTGGGGTGCAATTTAGTAAATCCTCATGAAATAAATACTGTTCCTCTGGCCCTTCCAGGATCAAACCCTCCCTCCCTTCCTTTCTTCAGGCTTCTTGCATTTACCCTCGTTTCAGGGCTTCAGACCTTGGCTCCCCACTTCCATCTGAGCAGGGGAGCTCTGCCAGTCCCACTTTAGCCTCTGAGTCTCTCTGGGGAGACTTTCCTCTAGGTCTCTTCCTATCTGTTGTATCAAACTCCTTCCTCCCATAGAAGGGTCTCCTTCTTAGGACCGTAGCTCTAGTCTGTCAGACTTCCCCACAACCCAGCATTATGCACACTCTGTGGAAGGAGAATCTGCCTATAAACTCCTCCTAACAGAGCTAAGAGCACTCTTTTTAAAATCCTCAGCAGGTAGTCCCATGACCCAGGCAGCTGAACTCATGCCCAGCTGGATCTGGTAATACTTCTATTAAATTACCTATTCTTAAAGTGGTCATGCCTTAGAACAGGGTTGGTTGGCCCTAGTCCCCTCCTGCCTTTAAATGAGACAGACCACCCTGTTACAGAACAGTATAGAGAGGTAATTTGAGTTCTCCTATTCACCCTGTCTCAAAATGCAAGAAAAGGGGGACAGCCAATTAAATTAAAAGACAACAAATTTAAAACATCGAATGAAGTATTTTTTACACAATGCATAATTAACCAGTGGAACTCATTGCTACAAGATGCCACTGATGCCAAAAGCTAAGCAGGATTCAAAAAAGGATCATATATATATTTATATGGATAATGAGATCATCAACAGTTACATTAGACAGCATAAATCCTTGTAAAAACTTATGCTCACATGCTTTACGATATAAGGCACCCACTAAGAGCCTGTCTACAATGGGGAAATTTTGATTTTTAAAATGATTCAATTGAACTGATTTTTACACACTTTTTTTGTAGTGTAGACCTGGCTTTGGGTGGTTTAAAGTGTCCTGGTTTGTTTTCATTCAATTAGTTTCCAGACTACTTGAAAGTGGTTTAATAAAAATGGGCAGCCCTAGACCAAGTAAAACTGTGTCTATGCTAGGGTTCTAATTAGTTTTAAAATCGGATTTAAATTAACTGGTTTCAAAACAAATTAGAAAATTTCCCGAGCACAAACAGGCAGGTAAAGACACTTCCCATATTGGCAGCATATTCAGTTACAGAGTATCTTGCACCTTCATCTGACTCATCTGGGGTATGGGTCTCTGTTGGAGACAAGATACTGGAGTAGATGTAGCACTGCTCCCAGCAACTCCTTAACTCATAACAGTTCAATTGCTTTTATCTGTTTTATAGGCAACAGGGAGCAGCTAATATGAAAATGTGTATATGGGAACCAGAAACCACCAGTGTCCAGTTCTTACCACTCAGCAGCCATGGGCAGAAAAGATGCTTCATCTGGTGTCTAGTACCTACTCCCAAGCACAGGAGATTCTTTGCCTGGTGTCAGGCCCCAAGCCCTAAAGAGCCCTGCTCGTAGGATATGTTTCAGCTGTTGCCCAGTCCCTGCCACAGAGGAGACCCAGGCAGAGGAAGTATTTTACCAATAGCTGTTCACTGCCTCGGTTGAAGATGCTCCACCCAAAGAATATGGAGATGTTCTACCACAGATGATGAGGAAGAAGAAGAGCATGGATATTTCTGTGTCTGTAACAAGTACCAGGCACATGGGAAAAAGGAGACATACACATTATGGTGAATGATGGAGATGCAGAGCGAAATTCTGGTTCCTCTGAAGTCAATGACAAAACTCCCATTGACTTCAGTGAAGCCAGGATTTGACACTCTGGTTTAATGGATGTAAGTGGGAAATGATGGGATCATTCTCAATAGATAAAATAATGAGTACTACTCAGTACCTCCTTAGCTCCTTACTAAACACTGTACTGACATTAAATAATATTTAAAACCCCACCAGTGGGGCAGGCAAGTATTACAATGGACTAACAACTACTAATGGGAAACATTCTGAAATGCATGTAAAAATGTTATATTCCATCACCCTTCTTGTATCTTGTGTATCCTACTGAATAGTTACAAAAATCAATAAAATGCTATTTAAAGAAAAATATATCCAATGGGACATCTCAGTTATCCTAAGACTAGCAAGAAATCTCATAAGTACGTATTTGAAAAATATTACATATAAAGGACAACATGAGAGCCATAGATTCAAAGATTTTAAGACCAGAAGTGACCATTTAGACTGACCACCTGCATAGCATAGGCCACACAGCCTTACCCAATAATTTCTTCACAAAGCCCATATCTTGTATGTGAGCTACAGCATATCTTTTAAAAAGAAATCCAGTCTTGATTTAAAGACTTTGGGTGATGGAGAATCACCTCATCTCTAAGTAAGTTGTTTCAATGACTAATTACAATCACATTTAAAAATTCACACCTTTTTTTCTAGTCTGAATCTGTCAAGCTTCAGTTTCTAACCACTGGATCTCAGATAACAGTATACTGTATTTGTTGATACAGCAGGTAAGTTTTTATTCTGGACATAATAGCCCCATTATATCCTACATTCATAAGTAATGATAACCCATCACTGAATGATAATGATCACACCAACGGTTTTATTTTGTCTCGTGTCTTTCATACAAGAAGGATCCCAAATGCATCACAGAATTAAATGAGGGAAGAGTTAAAATAAAAGTGCAGCATGAGAGAGATGAAGAATTTTAGGCAAAGTGGAAAATCTTTTTTTTCACATGATCTTTGAAAAGAGATGGATAGGAGATGAGGTGGAAAGATACAGGGAGGCCATTTCTTTGGAAGGAGAAGCAAAGGACAAAGCTCTCATGCCAAGCGAGTTGAGATTGCGTGAAGTCAGAGGAGACCGGTGGTATCAGAGCAGATGGACGAGTGGAAGTGGAGGGGAGCAGAGGGAGATAGGGTCTGTGAAGCTGGCTGGAGCAAATCCACAGGAGGTTTTGTAAACAAAGAGCAGGGCAATTTTGAACCAGATGCTGAAATAAATGAGATTGAGTGGGAATTGCGTGAGGGAGGGGGTGATCTAGTCATGCTTCTTTGCAAGTGTGAGGAAGTGGTAGCAGCTCTGTGTGCACATTGGACATCTGGGACTTTGGGTATCCATAGTTAAGAAAGCAGCTTTAGTGAGAGGAGGTGAAGGCAGAGAGGGCGTCAAGGCACTAGAGCACATGGCCAGTACTGTGGATGGGATAAGGTGGGTTTGCTGACAGAGCCTGTGGGAGAAGAAAGCAAGTTCAGAGTTGGGGACAATGCTCAAGTTACAGACAGAGGGGGCAAATGATAGGAATGTAGGGCTAGGACAGACTTCAAGAGGTCACCTAGTCCAGCCCTCTATGTTGAGGCAGGACCAAATAAACATAGACCCTTCCGGACAGGTGTTTGTCTAAGATATTCTTACAATCCTCCAATGACAGGGATTCCATAACCTCCAGTGCTTAACTATCCTTATAGTTAGAAAGTGTTTCCTAATATCTAACCTAAATCTCCCTTGCTGCAGATTAAGCTGATTATTACTTCTTCTGTCTTCAGTGGACATGGAGAACAATTGATCACTGTTCCCTTTATACCAACCCTTAGCACATTTGGAGACTGTTATCAGGTCCCCTTTCAGTCTTCTTTTCTCAAAACTAAACATGCCCAGTTTTTTTAATCTTTCCTCATAAGTCAGGTTTACTAAATTCTTTATCATTTTTGTTGCTGTCCTTTGGACTGTCTCCAACTTGTCCACATCTTTCTTAAAGTGTGGTGACCAGAACTGGACACGCACTCCAGCTGAGGCCTCCCCAGTGCCGAGTAGAGTGGAACAATTACTTCTTGTGTCTTACATTCAATGCTCCTGTTAATACAGCCTAGAATAATATTTGCCTTTTTTATAACTACATCACATTATTGGCTCATGTTCAATTTGTGATCCCCTATAATCACTAAATCCTTTTCTGCAGTACACTGCCTAACCAGTTATCCCTCATTTTGTAGTTGTGCATTTGATTTTTTAATTCCTAAGTGTAGTAATTTGCATTTGTCTTTATTTGATTTCATCTGGTTGATTTCAGACCAATTCTCCAATATATCAAGGTCTTTTTAAATTCTAATCATGTCCTCCAAAGTGCTTGCACCCTCTCAGCTTGGTGTCATCTGCAAATTTTATAAGCATACTTTTTATTTCATTATCCAAGTCATTAATTAAAACATTTAATAAAAACAGACCAAGACAGACAGACCTCATGTGGAACCCCACTTGATACAGTCCTCCTAGTTTGACAGTGAACCATTGATAGTTACCCTTTGAGTACAGTTTTTCAACTTGTACACTCACTTTATAGTAGTTTCATTTAGACCACATTTCCCTAGTTTACTTATGAGAATGTCATATGGGATTGTGTCAAAAGCCTTACTAAAAATCAAGCTATAATCACATCTACTGCTTCCCCTGATTCCACTAGGCCAGTAATCTTGTCAAAGAAGGAAATTAGGTTGGTTTGGCATGATTTGTTCTAGACAAATCCATGTTGGCTGTTACTTATCACCCTATTATTCTCTAGGTGCTTACAAACTTATTACTTAATAATTTGTTCCAATATATTTCCAGGTATCAAAGTTAGACTGACTGGTTTATAATTTCCCAGGTCCTCTTTGATCCCCCCCTTTTTAAATACTGGTACTATGTGTGCCTGTCTCCAGTCCTCTGGGATCTCACACATCATCTGTGATTTCTCAAAAATAATAGCTAACAGTTCAGAGATTGCTTCAGCTAGTTCCTTAAGTACCCTAGGATGAATTTAATCAGGTCCCGCATACTTGAATAAAGCTAACTTATCTAAATATTCTTGTGATGGGGCGGCTGCCCCACACTGGCAGAAAAGGGGTTTAAAGCAGCCCTGGGAGGCTGTGGGGGAGGCAGCCAATCAGAGAAGGGCTGAAGGGAGCAGCCAATCAGGGCCACGCAGGCCCATATAAAAAGGAAGCTGTAGGGTGGGAGGAAGGTAGTTCTTGGCTGTGAGCCCAGGGAGGAAGGACTGTGTCTTTGGAGGGCTAAGAGAACCATCAGCACCCTGGACAGAGCAGTGCTGCCAGCAGAACCGGAGGAGTGAGAGACAGCTCCTGGCTGGCTGCTGGGGTTTGCAGGCTGAGGCCCTGAGGCAAGGGCAAAGAGGATGCTGGAGCCATGAGGAAGTGGCCAGACAATTTGCTGCAGCAGTCACTAAGGGAAATGGCTGAACAGCGGACTGCAGGTCTCCTAGAAGGGGAGAGCACAGTGTGTGGTACAGCCGGAGGGCTGTGTCACTGAAAAGAACACCGTGGTCCTTGGAGAGATGTGGGTCCAAGAGCAGGAGTGACGGTGGCGAGGCACCACCAGAGGAGGGTGCACTTGCAAACTGAGCTAATTCTCAAAACAGCCATTGGAAGGTGCCATAGTGGTGAGTGAACCATTACAATTCTTTAACCTGCTCTTTCCCTATTCTGCCTTGTGTTCCTTCCCCCTTGGTTGTTAATATTAATTGTGTTAAGCATCTGGTCACAATTAACCTTTTATGGCAAGAGTGAAACAAAATATGCATGAAACATCTCAGCCTTCTTGGTGGTGGTCATTAATAGCTCACTTTCCCTGCTAAGTAGCTGATTTACTCTTTCCTTTGTCTTTCTCTTGCTTCTAATGTATTTATAAAACATCTTCTTATAGCCTTTTATGTGCCTTTCTAGGTGTAACTCATTTTGTGCCTTAGCCTTTCTGATTTTGTCCCTACATGCTTGAGCTAATCTTTGATACTCCTCCTTAGCAATTTGTCCATGTTTCTACTTTTTATAGGATTCCTTTTTGATTTTCAGGTCATTAAAGAGCTCCTGATGTAGTTGTATTGTCCTCTTATTATTATTCCTACCTTTTCCTCACATCAGGATAGTTTGTTGTGCTGTAATTGTCTTTTGAGAAACTGCCAGTTCTCCTGAATGCCTTTTCCTCTTAATTTTCTTCCCATTGGACCTTACCTAACTCTTCTCTGAGTTTGTTAAAGTCAGATTTTTTTGAAGTCCACTGTCCTTATTCTGCTGTTCTCACTCTTTCATTTCCTTAGTATCATGAAGCCCATCATTTCATAATCACTTTCACCCAGGTTGCTTTCCACCTTCAGATTTGCAACCAATTCCTCACTCTTAGTCAGAATCAAGTATAAAATAGCTGCCTCCCTGGTTGCTCTCCCCCGCCCCCTTTGAAATAATAAGTTGTCACCAGGACATTCCAAGAATTTATTGGACATTTTGTGTTTTGTCGTGTTACTTTTCCAATAGATATCTGTATAGTTAAAGTCCCCCATTGCTACCAGGTTTTGTATCTAGGATATTTCTGTTGCTTGTTGTAGAAATGCCTCATCCACCTCCTCCTCATTCTGAAATGGAAGATGTGAGTCTGGGAAACTTGAGGAGGTGGAGCTAGGCCTGAGGAGGTGCCTCTCCCAAAGAGAAGAACTTGTGTCCTTGAGACATTCAGCTGCGGGAAGTTGAGAAGAAGCCAAAAGTCCATTTGGTCAAGACAGGGTACAAGGGTGAATCACAGAAGGTGTCAAACTATGTGTAGCCAACTGTCCTCAGCAGAGAAATGATGGCTCAATAAAAGCCAGAGAGAAGTTGATGGAGGTGCATAGAAATTTGAAGACAATCAAGAACTGAGCCTTTTGGAACTCCACAGAAGAGGTGATCTTAGCACAATATAGGTGTCACCACTAGAGATGTACAAAGAGTATGATAACTAGGAAGACAACTCTGGCTCCCTCCTATGGAGGCAAGGCCAGGAGACTGGGAAGGTCCCAAAGTATCTAAGGAGAAATAGAAAGGGAAGAAGAGGGGGAAAGATGGCATTATATACTAATAGTAATTACAAAGCCAGTGAAATGCAACTTGATGAGAGGATATGATGAAGTATTTGGAGAAAGGCAATCAAAAGGAAAAAGCAAAGCCCCTGCAGTGGCTATTTGCAAGAATTTCAGTGCCCACCCAATTTCTGTATTGGCACCCCCACTCTCTTACTCTGTTCCCAGCAATTCCTCATCTACGGAGGTTGGAGGAGAGTGAGAATGAAAAATCTCTGGCCCAACTTTCAAGCAGCTTGAAACTACCAGATATTATTCTTATGGGGAAATTGAGCTACCAAGACATCTGTTTACCATCCACCTCCATATCCCAGGGATTTTGTTGCTGGGCTAGATGAGTTCCTTTATTGTTTTTACAATGACCCCACTTGTGTGAGCAATGGGATTGGAACCCAAGACCTTCAGTACTCACAGCATAGGCATCTATTACTTGGGCAAAAGAAGTAATTTTGTTAACATAGCAACTGTAGGAGATGAGCCACTTGAGGGGGATAAAGACCCACTCTCAGCCAGTGTGGGCTACATTTGGAATCCTCAAAATTATACTAAAAATGCCAAGTCAATAATTACTTTTGCTTGTTTGCCAGAGTTTTTGGACATTGTGGCATCTATGGACTTTACCCATGCTATGAGTGAACCTCTTCTGAAGTTTGGGTCTGGAGAGGTATGTAATGGGGAGTAACGGTCCTTTGAGGCCCTCTTGGGGCAGCACCAAAACCTTGACTCACCCCTCCCCACTGGCATCCCTGGCAAGAGGCTCGGCTGAGCCAACTCGTGGCTTGGCATTTTGGGGATTAATTTCCAGTCAAATTTCAGAGGAAGCTCAGGGAAGCCCACCCAGCTAGGAGTTAATTAAGTGCAGCTGAGCCTATTTAGGTTGAACACCTTAGAGGAAAAGTGGAACCTCCGAAGGAAGAAAGCCCGAGGGGGATTGTGATTGCTAGAAGCCAGTGATGGACAAACAGAAATGACCCTTAATGGTTCTTTTTGTTTTATATGTTTGAAGGACTGGATAGACAGACTGGCGCTAGAGACCTTTGTCCATCTGGATTAACCTAGACCCCTGCAGTGAAGCCTCCTCCAGAAAGCGGGATTCTGTTTTCTAACCTGAGTCACAATGAATTGTCTCTGTCTCCCTCTCTTTTGTTGTTCTGCCCTTGGCCCTACAACAAGTGTCTGGTAGCTATCTGGAGTTCATGGTCACATGACTAGCTGGTGCAGTTGGAGGTCAAAGCAACCCAAATACAATCCAGTGTTGCAAGCAGAAAAGGTGTGTGTTTTGTCTCTAGAGGCTTCTGTATGACACAATTCCAGGAGAGCCTGAGAATAAGCTAATCTATCAGGATGGGATCTTGAAAGCTTAGTGGAGACCTCTGGTAACTGGCTGTCCTCAGCCACTGAATTCTTGCCTGTTAAAGATACAATCTTGCTGGGTCTTCCCATGGCTAACAGTTGAATCCAGGGAAATGAAATGACAGGGAAGGAGCCTTGCATGCTCAGAAAACCCAGTTGGGTCTGGCTTATCAGAGGGTTAGAGCATAGGCAAACCTCTGATTTGTTATAGATGTAGCAAAGAATTGGTCAGTGGAGGTGTTCAGAGTGGTGAAGTCTGGTGCACATGCTGTCCTCCTCCTACCCCATTATTTATTACATTTTAATTTGTATTGCCACTTGATGTCAAAATGGCTTTCCATGTCTTTGCCCTGCATGCCTCTTTCTACAACCTCTCAGAAAATAGCATATTTGTTAGGAACTGACAACGGATCTGTGAGCTGAGCGGTTACCCTGTTGGCACAGTCAGCTGCTAAAATAAGGAAAATGCAAGTGGCACTGGGATCATATATGGAAAATGGTGGATGTGTCTTTTAATGTGTATTTATAATTATTTAACATTTTATAATTTTGGATTTAGTTTTAAATTGTATTGGAATACTTTTTGGTTTTTGCACATTGGCCCAAGGCTAAATTGCTATTAATAAACTAACTAAACTTGGACACTCTCTTCCCTGAAGGCTCATTGTTTAAATGATGTGAACAACTTCCTTCTTTGCTGAGAAAATAGCTGCATTACAGTCAGCTGTGGGTTGCTCCAGAAGGGGGACTGAAGATTACATGCCCCACACCTTGGCAATGTTGCCTGAGGGGTCACGGAAAGATGTCGGAACACGCTGAATCTGGGCAGCACCACTTAACAGTCATTGCCTGCAGGGCTTCTCTAGATTCTTTACTTGCAGATAAAAGCTATTCTCCCTTGGTAGAACCCTTACGGAAGGTGCAACATTCTCCACCCACACCAGCATCTCTTATGCTAGGAGTATTGTTTCAAATACATCTTGTCCTGGGGGAGAAACTCACTCCTAGCTATGCAGAGGGTCCTAAGGATGCCTAGATCCCACTCCATTTCCATGGGATTTGTCTATGGTCGGTGCCTCCTCTTTTGGAGGACAGCAGAAACATGCCAAAGGCTTGACCTCTGCTAAGAAACCAGGGGTTGACACTCTGGAGCTACCCAACTATCTACCCTGTGTTGGGGAAGGTTGTGGCTGAGTTGCTTAAATGTGCATCTTCTAGTGACTTTCTGTGATGGGCCTCAGTAGGTTGTAGCCAGTGCAGGAAACAGCTAAAGACCCTCTTTCACACAAACATTGGAGGTGCTTCAAGGCCTGTTAAAATATAAAGCTTTGAATGGCATAGGACTAGTCTAGCTGATAGGATATAAATCAGCTTGACAGCCCATCTTCTCAGTTCGGATGTTTGGGATTGAAGCTGCTGGCAATCCTATGGCATAGTCCTAAGAAGGCAGAGTAGAACATCATGACTCTGGACTGTTGTCCCCTGGATATATGCCAGGGTAGAGCTGTGGCCTCCTGGGTGAGACACAGGAAGATTTAGCTTCTCTGTTTGTTCTATCTCATGTGGTTGGGGTGAGTTGGGACAGATGAGGCATATTGTAATTCTTCTGTTCTTGTGTCTGGGTTGTGGAGGGAGAGTCCTAACTTTTGGCTTACATGGGTTCTTGCTTGTTGAGAAATTGCATTCAGTTCTATTTTCCTAGATATACAGAAGTCTTTGTGCTTGGGGGCAGGAGGGGAGGTATCCTATAAATGCAATCACTGAAGATGTTCCTCCATTGAGGACCACTCTAAAGCCTAATAATCAGAATTCCTCCATGTGCAAGAGAAGCTATTCTTCCCATTTCAGCCCGAAGTCGATAGCCATTTTCCCATTCTCAAATGATGTGAATAATAAGATGAAGAATGTGGGGAGGAGGTAAGGGAGATGGGCAAATGTGGTACTACTCTTCAGGAAGAAAAGAATGATTCTGTAGTAAAACCTTGGAGTAAATATCTCTGAGACCTCAGATATTTAATGAAAGGCTGGGATCTACTGAGGGTAGGAAGAGAAGGGACACTGCCCATGTAGTAGTGTTGAACTATCATGCCTGTGTAGGTGAGGAGAAAGGATAATGCCTCTGGGAGTGTGGGGGGGGGGGGAAGAGGATCATACTCTCCACCAGCAGTTACAACAGGTGTAGCACATGATCCTCTCTGCTGTTGTGAAGCTGGGGGGCGGGGGCAGGACTGGGCATGGCCACACATAGTCACTTCAGGGCACTAAGGCCTGCTGGTAATGCCAGCAAACCCCACCATCCTGTGTACTCTGAGGGTTGGCTTTGTACAACCAATTAGCTGCCTTGCTGGGAGTTCCCTTGGTGTAGAGGACTCTACAGCTCTATGCTGTCCACTCCTGGTCCCTCTACCTGGCAAGGTGGTGTGGCCAGAGTGTTGTACTCTCTGGTGATTCTTGGCCAGCAGACTGATCCCTAGGTGACTGACTGTCAGTGTAGCATTAAGGTTCTGCCTCAGAGCTCCACCAGGGAGGGGTGCCAAGACATGCCAGGGACCAAGCCAGCTCCAAAACTGGGGAACAGGAGTGTGGCTTAGAAATACTTTCCCTCCCAGTGTGCCACACAGAAGCCCCCAAGAGCTGACCCTGAGAGTTCAGGCTGTCACATTATGACTGTGTCCTCTCCGTGGGAGTGTTGGGTAGGGACAGGGGATTTCTGCACGGTCTCCCCTTGTTCCCATCAGTACATTGACTGGTCCAGCATGACTTAGCCCTAAACACTGAAGTATGATGGAACTTTGAGCACTAGACAGCATTCTGAGGGGAAGGAGGGAAAGCACTATAAAGAGGTAGTGCTGGCAGGTAATTGACCTCACTTTTCTATCTAAGTATAACAAAATAGACTAGCCTTTGCCTCAAGGATGGAAACAGTTGCCCCCTACTGCATGAGGAGTCCTGCTGCTCTTCATAAATCATAGCAATTTCAAGTGGTAGGGCCAGATTCTGAGTGGTGCCTCTGGGGCGGGGTGGCAGTAAAGATGGCTTTAAGCTACCTCTGTGTCTACTGAATTCTGGCACCCTGGCTGGCCCAAGTAAGAGCGGCCCCAGGGGCTGCTTTAATTTAGGCCAGTATTAAACAAGCTATAGGCTGCTCTGCTGGCTTGGAATAGCCAGTGTTGGCCACATTCCTTGCCATGCCTTTGGCTGGCTCTTACTCTGGGAGCTTCTGGGAGACTGTCTCCACTTGCTGTTTTTACACTCTCATGCCACTGGGGCAGTGTAAAAGAGGTGGACAGTAAGAGGCCCAATTCTCTTAATGTTTCATTCTCCAAATACAGCTCCCTCTTGCAGATGTTTGGACTTCCTTTCTGCCTCCGACAAACCTACCTTCACTTCTCCCCATCTCTCAAGTGCTGTTCCTTTTTAGTGAAAGTCATGGGTAGTGGTTTGTGTGTATTTTTGTTTTTCTCTTAAACCTTCAAGCTGGGGTGCAATTAACTCAAAATCAGGTGTAATCAAATTTTATCTTGATGTGCATCTTCCTTCTGTTCTCTAGAATGTATTGAAAAGCAGAATGGCCTATGTGATGCCTGGGCCTCACTAAAACATTTGTACTGTGACTCGTAGTGTGTGTGGAAGAGTGCAAAGGAACCTAGCAGGCTACTCCACCCTGTCCCTTCTAGTTCAGTGAAATTGGAATCCCATCAAGTCCCCTTGGAAGGACTCCGGTGGGGGGGAGCAGAACAGGGAACCATATCTCAGAGGTGAAAATTTCTACCCAGTAACTGCCAAGGCAGTCTTCTAATGTGGCTGGAAAACACCCCACATCCGATGGGTGGTATTGCAACTGTTGACACTTGAGAGGTGTAATAATATTTGATGGGCATAAACCCCAAGAAGGAGGGGACCGTCAGGGTGACAAACAGGTTATATCTAAGAGGCATTGGATGAAATGTAGGCTTGACAACAGGCGATCTTTTCTGAAATTGAAGTCTTTGACCAGGGCTCCTCCGAAGCCCAAGCACCAAGGAGGTGCTTTGTCTGCTGCCCAGTCTCCCTCCCTGAGGAGCCCCAGGCTTAGAGGTTGTGTGGGTCGTCCTCTGTCTGCACTTCTTACCTGCCTCTTTGGGTCTAGGTGGGAAGGTGCAATCTTAGCAATGAATAGTTTGTATCTCCTCTGCTCTCAGCTGTACCTTAGGTCAAGGGACACAACTCACTTCAGTCCCTACCTTACCTCTGTTCCATACAAGTTGGATAGCCCCTCACCTTTGTTGTTTACCTCAGAAATAATCATGTAACCAAGAAGGCTAATTCCGCAGCATCTTCAGCTTCCCGTATTAATACCACTTTGTGTCTCTCCCTTCGGGGGTGTGACACACAGCGCCCGCCCGCCTGGCTGGGCCTTGGCAGGCTCAGAGGTATGTGCTCAGGCATTTCAACTTCCAGTCAGTCTGATGCCTTCTTACAGCACTCCCAACCCACCACAACAACCCTTCCTGCCCCTATCCTCCCCCCACACACCTTCTAGCCGGCAGCCTCCCCACAGCACACCTTCACTGTGGGCTCAGCAATGCCCCCTCCCCTCGGGCTGTGTGGGGCTGCCCCCATACTGCTCCTCGGTCCGCTTCTGCCCTCTGATCACCCCCCCCCCCAACAAAGGCGCTAGCAGCGGCGGTGGGGCGGTACGGCCCCCCTGCCCCAGGTCGCTATTAGCAGGCGGTCTGATTCAGGGCTTTTTGTTCGCTTATTTAAAACACCAGCTCCGAAGCCTGCACTTGGCAATGCCCACAGCCGGCTGGCCCTGGCCTTGCCTTCCCCCTCCCGCTGTTGCCTGCTGCACCCACCTGTCAGGCCTTGTCCCCGGTCAGACCCCACGTTCTGCGGGCCAGCGGCTGGCTGGGGTCGCTGGGCACCGCGCTGACATCAGTAATAACACCTGGCCCAGCTGATCGGCAGGGCCCCACTGCCCCGACTTCCCCGCTCTGCCCTGCCAGGCTCCCTCCGTCCCGGGCGGCCCCCAGGTCCTTGCTGCCTCCGCCGGGTTCCCCCATCTCCCGGGCTCCCCCTGGACCTCGTGTCCCAGGCCGCCTCCCCCCGGCCCCTCCGCTGCCTGTGCTGGAGCCTGCCGGCTTTTTGGAATTCCTAATCGCGGCTGGCCCCTGTGATTGGCTGCTCGGCTCTGACCCCACTTGGGCTCCAGGCTGGGCGGATAAAAGGGGCCTGAGCCGGGGGCTCCCGAGCATTCCCGGGAGCGGGCACTAGGGACCGGCCGGCCGCAGCATGACGGGCAAAGCGGGAGACGCGCTCACCCACAGCCTACCCAGCAAACCCAAACCCGACAGCGCGGCCAGTGCGCCTGGGGCCGGGGCCGCCGCTGGGGCCAAGCCCAGCTCCGGGCCCACCCCGCCCAGGTGCACCGGCTTCGGCATCCAGGAGATCCTGGGCTTGAACAAGGAGCCGCCCTCTCACCCCCGGGCTGCCCTGGACTCCCTGCCCGCCGGGCACCTGCTGGCGGCCCGCTCTGTGCTCAGCCCCGCCGGGGTAGGTGGTGTGAGCATGGGGCTCCTGGGGGCGGGCAGCATCCCCAGCTTCTACACCCAGCCCACCTTCCTGGAGGTGCTGTCCGACCCCCAGAGCGTCCACCTGCAGCCCCTGGCCCGGGCCCCCGGACAGCTGGACACCAGCCAGACGGCCAGCTCAGGTAGGCTCAGGCTGCTGCCCGGGGTACCCCCATAGCCGGGTCCGCTCCCCCCCAGATCTCTGCCCCCCGATCGGAGGAGTTGGAGCCCGGGCGGCAGGGAAGCCCGGGCTCCCCCCCCCCCCTCCGGAGCTTTATTAAAATTCGTTCCGGCGCCAGGTGGATGGATTGGCGATGGGAAACCCCAGCCGGCGGGTGCCACATGGGGGGTGGAGACTCGGGGGATTGGGGGCGCCGTCCCCGCGGCTTCCCGGAGCCGGAGGGGCGCAGACCCCCGGGGCGCCGGAGCCCCTAACTCGTTTGCGGGCAATTGGGTGCCTCGCCGTCAGTTTGCTAGACGGCAGGATCCGCCCGGCCGCCTTCTCCGGAGCCCCGGAGCCGGCCGGGCGCGCTTCACCCGCAGCTGCCCGGGGGGAAGTTAGTAAATATCATAATAATTCTCCCCCCCCCCCCACATACATACATACATACACACACACACACACACACACACACACTCACACACCGCTTCCCGGCGGGGTCGCCTGCCCGCCTTTAACGCCCAGACCGCATTGCGAATACCCAGCGGGGATACCTACCGAGGGGGGCCGGACCGAACCGGGCCGATCCCACCCGGCCGCCCCTCGGGCGAGCCCCGACGGTCCCTGCCCCATGGCAGAACCGATTGTATCGAAATGCGGGTCCCGGCGCCCTGCACCAGCCGCTCCTGGGCGGGGAAGGGAGACCTCGAGCTGCCGAAACGACCCCCGGCCCGGGGGAACGAACAACCACCCCGGGCGGCGAATACAGGGAAGGAGCCGCCGGGCGGCTCCGGGATGCGCCCGGAGCCACGCCGGGAATCGGCCGGCGCCTCCCGGGTGAGCCGGGCGGATTATCCCCCAGAGCCCGATTTCCCCCCGCGGCGGGGTCCCGGGGGAGCTGGCGCAGCGCGGGGATTTCCCGCCCTCTCGGGGGTTTTGTTTTAAAGCCGCCTGGAATTAAAAACCAACGAAACTGGGTGAAATCGGGGCACAGGCGCGCAAAGAACCGGCCCTTCGGAGCACAAGGGGCCAAGCCCCGAGTCTTCCCCCGCCGCGCCCCAGGACAGGCGCTCCAGGAGGGCTCTGCCTCGCCCGACCGGCCCGGGGGCTGCCGCTGCGGGATCGCAACGAAATCCCCGCCGAACCAACGAAAAATAAAGCGAAACACTAGGGAGAGGCAAAGCAAGGGCCGTGCCAGCCCCTGGCACCCCGCGCCGGGCAAGGAGCCTTTGGCCCGGCCCCGGGACGGAGCGCCAGCGCCGGCAGCCTGGGGGCCTCTGCGGAGCTGGGAGAGGCGAGTCCCCGAGCCCGTCCTCAATCTGTGCCGCGTTTCTCTTCCCAGACTCCGAGGATGTTTCCTCCAGCGACAGGAAAATGTCCAAATCCTCCTTAAACCAGAGCAAGAAACGGAAGAAGAGACGGCACAGGTAGGAGAGAAGCCCGCTGCCCCCCTCCCCGCCTGTCCGGCTCCCCACCGGGCGAGACCCCGCAGGGCTACCCTGGAGCCCCCCGCACCTTGTGGGCTCGCCTGCCTGCCCCCAGCAGCAGAACCTGCCCCAACCTTGGCTGGTACCTTTAGGCCTCTCGGAGCCGTATTTATTATTTCTATCCCCGAGGCCCTGTCGTGCTGGGCACTGCACAGAGGCACGGGATGGCGCAGCTCCTGCCCCCCAAAGATTTTCCAGCCTCGGGGCCCGATGGTGCAGTTGGGTCTGTGCATGCAGCACCTCGCGCTCACTTGGATCCAGCTGCTGCACGGGAGGCTTGCATTGAGACAGAATGCACTAATTCGGTGTATCAGGCGATTGAAGGGGCTAGGGATGAAGGATGAGGACAACAGCGGTAGGACTGTCTGGTTGCATGGATTTGCTGTGCCGCTGATGGGTTTCAAATAAAAGGACGTTTTATTAAAAATATAAACAAACATGAATGCATGAGATCGGCAATCCTAGTAGCCAGCCAAGGCCGCAAACTGGGTCCAACCCTACCTTCCACCTCTATTCCATTCCTGTCTTCCTCCTCTAGATAGATCCACACACCCTTCACATAAGAGCTAATTCAGCCCATAGGAACAGGGGCTCAGGTCTGAACTCCCCAGATAAAGGCGACAGGAGGGAGGAATCTATCTGAAGGGAACCTTCTGCTTTTTGCTCCCCAGTCAAAGGAAGCAGGATTTGGGCTTTGATTATGAATCGCAGGAAAATTACCCACAGATGGCATTTGATTCCAGTTAAGATCCATCATATATTAGCTACTAGAGAGGCACTCTGTTGAAAGAGTTGCAGGGAACTGGGGGGACATATTTGCACATGTGGTGGTTGTGCCCAAGAATTAGATGGTTTGGGGAGGAAATTAATAAAGATATCCATCTTATGACAAAATGCTGGCTTCCTAGAGATCCCCTAACCTGTTCTCTTCACCAGTGCATTAAGTATCTGCATTTTAAACAGAATGACAAATTAATTTTTTTAATTGTTGTCAGTGAGACTTTGTATTGCACATTATTGGAAATAGGTGACCCTTCCACCTATACAATTATGATATAGTAAAATATGGACTGTCCTAATAGGAAAGCTTTCCCACCAAGTCCATAAACAAGAGAAGTGCCAAAAAGAGAGGATAAGTATTAAGACATTTGGTCATCTTTACTAGTGGATTCAGAGGAGGAGGAGGTGGGCTCCCCAGCCAGCAAGGTTATTTGAATAGTAATCTGATCCTGAATAAGTAATATACAATTTAGTATGTTAACGTTTTATTGTAACTTTGTAATAATAAAAAGCTTACCCTCGGGGATTTATTCCCTATGGCTCTGGATCCTGGAACCTTGAAACCAGGCTACTACTTTACTCAAAAGGTGTCTACAATTTTTAGGTATGCAGGTTCCAGAGGCACCAATAGTTTTAAAATATTTCCTAAAGTGACAAGCCATTTATCCCAGGGCCACTAGAAATGGAAGTAGTCAGGTTATTAAAACTGGACTCTGCAATGCAGTAGTGCAATTGTAGCATCATTTATTAGGCAAATAGCAGTTTCTATCAATCACTTATTCATTATTAATAAAGTATTGAAGATATTCAACAAGAGGTAGAACAAGCTGCTAAGGTAGATGAGGGAAGATGGCTTGTTGGTTAAGGCACTTGCGTCACAGCTTAGAGATCTAGCTTCAGTTCCCAGCTCTGCCACAGACTATGTGAAATTTTGCCTCCCTATGTCTCTAATCCCCATCTGTAAAATGCAGCTAAAAATCACTGAGCCACACAAACATTAGACACTACAGTGATGGCTAGAAGTACCTAGCTTGATTCTGGGATTGCCATGGCCAGGGATAGTCAGGACAAAAGGAGGTGGGACAGCCATCTATCAGGGATGGTTTAGGGATAATTAAATCAATCCTGCCACAATTCAGGATGGGTGGATTAAAAGATACCCTAGTGAAAGCCTAGCCAGGATGCTGTGCAGGAAGAGACTAAATATCCCAGGATGGGCTAGATTCCCTGCTAGAGGTTCCACCCCAATCCAGGGGGATTGACTAGTGACCTATGTGACGTACTTTCAAGTCAAACAATTCTATGGTTCCCCCCAGAGTAAATATGGACTCATTTCCTTTGTGAACTAGATTGGGCTTGAAGATGGGTGAGATCTCCATTAGGATTGGAGTAAGGATCACAATTGAATCAGGACTAGAGATGGATCAGGATACTGGAAACAGGATTTGCATTTGTTTATAATTTTCAATTTTGCATAGTAACAAACTTTTCATGTTTAGTGATTTTTTTTTTAAATAAGAAAAGCTTAAAACTGCCAAATCTGTCTGCTGTATCTGGGCTAAGTGACAACTGGAGGAGGGATTATGTATTGTGGTAAAAAGGACTTGGACTAATCAGATGTTTAAAAAGGGAAAATATAGGATGAATTTCAGGATATATATTCAGCCAGTGAGCTGCACTGGGCTGTGGCATCCTCTCCTGATGATGGTAGAAGCCCCAAACACTTGAGGCATTTATAAACTAGAGAATGTACAATAACAAATAATCCTGCACTGGGTCTGGAAGAGAGAAACCGGATGAGCTAATAGGTCTTTTTTCATTCTAGTGTCCATGATTCTACAAGAGCAGGAGCAGAATCCTTCTGAACACAGAGTAGATTTAGGAGTGAATTTAAATAAAGATCTGATTGCAGACTCGGTCCCCTGCATTCACAAGCCCCTCTTGTTAATAATGTTATTGATCTGGTAGAATCCTTAGGTTTTGAATGTTGGAAGGTAATTTTGAGACTGTTTCTGTTTGTGCTATTGGGAAGGCGTAGGATCTTTTGAAATTCTCTAATTAATTTATTTGAGTGAAATTTTTTTTTTAAAATTCTCTTTTGGGTGCTGTATCTCCTGTCCTATGGTTTGATTGTTTACTTTAAATGCAAGTCAATTTTAAAAAGCCAAACAAACATGAGAAAGCTGACTGCTGTGTAGGCTGACCACACTTAGAAATTGTAGTTTCAAAGGGTTTGGATAGCCTGAGGTTCAGGGAGGATTTCTGGCACCAGGGAGGTGAAGAAGGTCTTGGTACCTTACTTCCCCGTTGCTAGAATCTCTTTGCATTCCCCTGGAGTTGTGCTCTCATCTGTCTCAGCTTCCAGCTGCTGATTTTTTTCAATCCATCCATCCCAAGCTGAGAACTGGGCATACGGATGCAGGTTGGGACAATTGACCATTCAGGGCAGTCAGGAAGGATTTCCAATGATGGGTAATGCAAATCAGAGGAAGGGAGGGATCCGCTAGTGGGAGATGGGTTTTTCGGGGTTCCTGTGTGGAAGTCGAGCAAGGGAACTGGCACTGGGTTCGTGGCTGGAGATTGCATGCATGGGGGGGAGGAACTGGCTGGTGAAAGTAGTGAGGGCTGTGACAAAACTTTGGGGACTTGCTGAGGGTTAGGGATCTGAAGGGATTGGTTTGTTTGTAAGCAGGGAGAGGTGAGATGCTGAGAACAATGTCACTCCTCTCCGTGCCTCAGTGCAATCTTCTGGAGTGTCTGTGTGGCAAACATAAAGGGGACCATAGTGCCCGTAAATCAGGAAGTGGGGCCCTCTTTGAGGGGAAAAGAGACACTTCAATGTCTTTTGGAAGGAAATAATGTCTGAGATCTAATCTAGAGATTACGGTCATCTCAGTGATCCTGTTGGGGGAGAGAAACTGGAGGAGAGGCTGCCTAGAGGAGGAAGTGGTTGAAAAGGAAGGTGACTTGTGACTGTATAAGAACACAATGTCCTGGCACTTTCTGGGCTTTCTCTCAGCCAAGGGCCTGACCTTCTGTCCATAGAAAAACAGTAAAACACAATCTACATACGTTATCCAGTTTCTGAGATTTTCTTTTCCCTGTTTCTCCGTCTTTGTGACTGTTCAGCTTTCTTTATATTCTGATCAATGAGTTTTACTCCCCTCAGGACAATCTTCACATCCTACCAACTGGAGGAGCTGGAAAAGGCCTTCAATGAGGCCCACTATCCTGATGTCTATGCCAGAGAGATGCTGGCCATGAAAACAGAACTGCCTGAAGACAGGATACAGGTAATCATACCTCTCTGGGCCCTAAGAGCAACCCTCTCATCCCTCCCTTCCCAAGCAGTGTTCGCTCGCTCTCTCCCTCAGGAGAGGACACGACAGCTTCCAGCACAGAAATGGTCACATCGCACTGAATAAATCTCCACCCCTCAGAACCGAAACCTCTAGGCAGTCATATTTTCTTTGCTTCTTTGCAAACCTCTGTTAGGTGTATGGGTGTGGTGATTTGGGTGTGGTGTTTTGGGTGTGCGGTTGCATTGTGTGCTGCTGTTAGTGTGTGTACTGTCCTGTCCTGTTTTGTGTGTGTATTTGTTTGGTTAACTTCCATAGCACCTGCCACAAGGTGCCCAGGATAATGGATATATTTTACAATAGGCAGAATAGAAAAATAACCCCAAAATGAGGAGCTGCTGTACTGAAAGAGTCCAAAATGGTCAAAATGACCTGGATAGCCATGCCTTGCAGCTCCCAAGGGTCTGTGTGGACATGGTTAAAGAGGAAACTCCATAGAGACCTGATCCCAACCCAGTACAAATTGAAGCACTGACATGGGGAACAGCCAGTCTCTATTCTCTTGGAGGCGCATAGGAGGGCTAGATCTCATTGTCTGAGGGTGCATCAGATTGCCTAGTGTAGCCCTGGATAAGATTGTATTATGAACTCAAGGATGGATGAGTTTCTAAATAAGGCATGTGTATGTGCCTTTTGTGTCCTCTGTGTTGAACTCTCCAAACAGGGACTTGTGGCTCCCCAGGAAAACCTTTTGGGGCTGATTTTTCCATTGCACCCCTGCCTTCTTATTTCCCTCTGGCATTATATCCCTGTTAGATGGGGATTCCCTGGGTGGCATTGAACTGCCAGAACAGCTCTGTGTGTGTCAATGCCCTAGCACAGCCTTTGGTATAGGGCGTGTCAGGGCGTGGAGGGAGGGGGCGTGGTTGGAGAATGCTGTTCTCTGGCTATTCTGGGCTGGCAGACAGCCCATAGGGGCGCATTGAGGCCAGAACAGAAGCTAGAGAATACTTATGACTGCTGCAACTAATGTCAGAGGCAGTGTAGGACCCTGACAACCTAAGAATGTGGGGATCACAAAGGTAGCTTAAAGCCACCTCTGCTTTCCCTTCTCCCCTACCCCCCGCTCCTGGTTCCTGCACAAAGCGCAGGAAAAAAGCAGCAGAGTATGGAGCCCTTTGGCTTCCCTGCATGTGCTGATACAGAGTGAAGCTTCTGGGCTTGCAGGGTTGAAACTTGGCCTTGTTCCCCTGCATACCTGTGGCAGCTGCTTCTCTAGCTGATGCAGCTCGGCTGCTCTGTGAAGGGCTTGGCCTGGGTTCCTCTTCGTGCCACACTAAACTGCACGTTTTCTTACTGGTCCCCTCATTCTGTCAACTTGCCCCCTTGACTCAAATCTGCTCTTTCAGTCTGTGCCTCTTTCAGTGCCTCTTCCCTGCACTCAGGGGACCAACACATCATTACATGGCTGTTTCTTCAGCACTGGTAGACTGCCCGTTCCATGGGTTCACAACAACCTTAGATAACTCTCAAGGATACAGTACCGATGCTGTACATTACTGAGGTATAAACTGAGGGGTGGGGGAGGGGGGAGTGGCAGAGGAAAGGGAGGAATGGAGAGAGTTTCCCAAACCAAACAGCTTCACTTTTTTTCTTTGCAACACAAATCTTCCCCCACCAAATGCTTGTGCTAATCAAACGTACCATGTTGATAAAATCAAGTCCCAATCCTTCTATTGTGCTGGCATGACTCCTGGTGACCTCACTGCTGTTATCCTAAGCACTGATTTCCAGCAGGCCTGAGACATAATTAATTGGCTCCTTACCTGACATAGGAATGCCTAGAATAAGGTCTCTTGTTCCTTGTATTCCACGTTGGGATTTCACTGATGGATAGGTCCTGATGCTTCTATCAAGAAAGAATTAGATGGAGAGCCAGTTAGATACCTCTGGCTTTCTGGGATGTCGTCTCTCTGTGAATCAGGGTGTAAGAGGCCTGTGGGGAGATAAACATTGCTTGCATTCATCATCTGGAGCTAGAGTAGAAAGACTATTCTTTGATTTCCCACAGACGGGCCTTCACCCTTTGTCTGTCTGGGAATGAACCTTAGCCATGGACAAAACCAGACTATTGAAATCTAGAGACACCATTTACCGATCACGTCAGGCAGATAGGCTGGGATTGACCAATATATTCATGTGCTGCAGGTCAAGGTTACATGTGTAATGTCAATATCTGGGTCATTTTTGTGATGTGAGCCAATGTTTTCATCTGTCTTATTTAGTAGCTGAATAGCGCTTGACAATTATTTCTTCTTTCACGGAATTGCTATTTATATTTTACTCTGTCACTATCCAGTGAGAAACTGTTTGGCAACTTCTGTGCCACAACCTGTCATTGTTGTGGTCTGCCTACTCAACCGGAACTGGACTAGACCCATCTAGTAGGAGCTATAGACTCTGTAACGGGCGTAATAAGCATCAGCACTGGTCTCCCAGGAGGAAGTGATTGTTAGTGAAACTGGGATGGTATGGGAAACGGTAGCTTTTCATGGCATTATTGTATGGGGAATATGAGCATCTCGGGCCAGGACAGAGATCCCAGAATCCCATAAGAGACTCCTAAGAGATACTGAAGGAAAAGAGCAGGCTGTCTCCAAGGGGCCAGTACAGGATTGCTCCTCATTGTATATTTTCTAGTGTTTCCCTGGCTGCTCTTTCGTGTTATAAGCCTCCCCACATATCAGGAAGATGATGCTAATGCTTGAAAGTGCTCCTTGATATTTAGCTTCAATACCCCCTTTTTAAACTTTATCCAGTTACTCTCCTTTGTACCAGTCTGAATAATCTCTATCTCACCAGCCTTGAGATTTACACCCTCTAAATAGTGGTACACTGTTAACCTGTTCTCCTCTCCCCACCAACCTCTGCTCTCCAACCTTTAGTCATTGCTTATCCAAGCTATAATATCTTTTTTAATCATTCCTCATAAATCAGTCTCTCCAACCCCTTAATCAATTGGTTGCTCTTCTCTGAACTCTCTCCAATTTGTCAGCCTTTCTGGTAACAGGGGATCAAGAGCCTACTGGAATATACCAAATGAGTTTACACCAGTGCTGTACAGTGAGGGACAGCTACCTTCCTGCGTCCTTCTGCACATCTCTCCCCAAACTAGTGTTGGCCTGGTTTTGATTCCACATCACATTGCAAACTCCTATCTGTCTAGTGGCTGTCTGCTATCGCTCCTAAGTCTCCTTTGGACATTCCTGCCTCCCAGGTTTCCCTCTTCCACTCAGTATTTTTGGTTTCAAATTATTTTTCCACTTAACATATTAGCTATATTTTTTCCTAAACTGAATCTCTCCATATTCCCTGGCCATGTTTCTAATCTTTCCAGGGCCCTCTATATTTCTCTGTCCTCATGGGATTTGCAGCTCCTCCCAATTTAGTACCATCTGTGAATTTCATTAACATGCTGTTCACTCCCTCTTCTAGATCATTAATAAAGAAGTTATATAAGACTGACTCCTAATGCCAACCCCTGCACATTCCCACTGGACCCATCTTGCATATTGCAATTTATTACTACCCTTTGTTTTCATGTATGGGTTTAGTTTTTGGAGGTCACAAGCAGAGACCAATATTAAAATACTTAAGAAGTAAATGGAAAAACTGAAAGAGTGGTGTATAAGAACTATTCACACAAGCAATACCTGTAGCAAAGCACCATGTGTTCTTAACAGGTATCAAATACTGATAGTTTCTGGTTTTGATACATTATACTGCACTCAGTAAAAATATTCCCAGGTGCCCAGGTAATGAGATCATATGGATATTAATTCTTTAGGGCAGCAAGTTTCCTCATTGTCAGGATATCCCATTCTTTGCTGAAGCAGATGCTCATAGAAGGAACATGAGGATTTCCTCACTGGGCAGCATTAGAAAGTCTCCTCTATCAAAAGGAAACAGAGGAGGGAACTAGTTTTTTCTAGCAGGTTCTCTCTCTCATCTCCTAGTAACTTGCATTGTGACCATTTCACAAAATATCAGGATTAATGTGTAATCCCATCACACATGTTTGAAAGAGCCTATAGCCGAACTGAAGTGACATTTATCAAAATAAATTGAGGCCAATCTGTATGGGGCTAAGCAGGCTGCTACTGGATATGCACATGTTTAGTACTTGCAGGGTGTGTCTACACTGCAGCTGGAAGTGAGATTCCCAGCATAGGCAGGTAGATTTGCACTAGCAGGGCTTCAGCTAGTGCACTGAATGTAGCAGTGTGGATGTTCCAGCTCAGGCTCTCGAGCCCACCTGATCTCCTAGGCTTCAGAGCCCAAGCTCTAGCCCGAGCCAGAATGTCCACACTGCTATTTTTAGCACACTAGCTTGAGCCCCACTAGTGCAAGTCTGTCTACCCAGGCTGGGTGACTCCACTCCCAGCTACGGTAACATAAGAGATGAGTTAAGAGTCTGGCCTCTTCTACAAAATATAGTCACTCTGTCATCAGGAATCTAATATCCAACTCTATCTATATACTTAAGAGGGCAGATCCTGGTCTCTTAAATGTATTGTGTGGATTTTAGATACATTTAAATTCTGGTTATCTAAAATGTTATATTTTCCAAGCCTGGTAAGCCTCTTGTATTCAAAGTGCTATTGCCCTGTAAAAGTCCATGTATGGGATTATTGAAATAATGATATATTGGTGTAATTAAACTGTTGCTTACTGATCAAAGGAATATATCTGACCAGTCATATCAAGAAATTGGGTACATCTAGTAAGACCATGCCTGTCTTTTTTTTTTTGGTTGGGGGGTAGGATAATCTTCTAGGGGAAATGGTCATTTATTACAGAGGGGAGAAGGGAATGGAAAGTATTTAAGAATTCTGGCAACTCTAGTCAGTATAACCTTTGTATGGTGAGTAAACAATGTAATTATATTAGAGCCAGGACCGGCTCCAGGCACCAGCCGAGCAAGCTCATGCTTGGGGCGGCAGATTCCACGGGGCGGCATTCTGCCCAATCCTAGGGCAGCACGGCCGCTTATTTCGTTTGTTTTGTTTTGTTCGCCGATCCGGCCGCCCTGTAGGGGGCGGTGGCGCGGGGGAGGGGAGTGCCCTGCTGGGAGCGGGCTGCGCATTCCGTTTGCCCCAGCCGGTGCCAGGTCTGTAGCAAGCCCGGCAGGGCAGCCAGAGTCCTTACCTCCCAGCCAACCGGAGCGGCGCGGAGCCCTCCTGGCAGGCGGCGCGGCAGTCGGGGCCGCATGGCGAGTGCCCCGCTGACGCCCTGGCCACCCCCCTTCTCTCTCTCTCCCGTTCCCTCCCTCTCCCCCCCGGCCCTGATTACAGCAGATAAAAATTAGACTGTGTAGGAGAAGAGATGTATTCAAATGGGGTATCTAGGATTTGTGGTTCCATAGGGATCCAGTGCTGTTTGGAAGGGCATGGGCAGTATCTGCACTATTCTCATAATGGATCCAACAGTGCTGCTAGACAGTTAAGTTGTGAAACTCCAAACCACCGATGGATTATTATTATTTTTTTGGATACAGCATTATAAAGATATTTTTATCTGCCACCTGTCAAAATACATTTTAATATCACCCTGCAGTTGTTAAAGAAGTTTAAGTGAGATTGGGTCTGGAAGAATTGGGGGAAAGTAATTAATCACAGGGGGATGAAGAGGGGAGTTCATACTAATAATGTTTATTCAGGAAAATAGAGGTCAAGTATATTCTAGTTATGCAAGACTGTTTTCTAAAGTGCGGGGCTAAAGGATGATAATTCAACTTGAAAAGGTCTAAAGAATCTCTGGCTACATGGACTCCAATACTCAATTCTAATGTTCCAATGTCTAACTGAGTTGGAGCCCATGAGAATGGGCCATAGGGGATCTCTTAGGAGGTGAAACACAGAACCTGGGGGATGATTGTTATCCCTGATTTTTTTCCACCTGGAAATAGTTACTGGAATGAATCCTTTTGAGCTAGAGGAGCCATAATAAAAGAAAACGACAAGTGGCAGCACATTTAATTTATTGAAGACCAAGTTTTTGGACTCATAACCATTATTAAAGATCATGGCTGTTGAGGTCTGGTACAATTACCGTACCAAAGTAAGGAATTTTGGCCCCAATCCTATCACTCCAGGCTAGAAATGAGGACTGACCACTCAATGCAATCAGTGGCCTTTCTGGAATCTAAGGATGGAATTGCTGCAGAAATATGCAATTCATTCTGCTGCCTTAAGGAATATTAATATTATGAGATCATCTCTTGCCTGTGTAAGTACCATGTGATTGGTAAAGACCAGACCAGGACGAAATTCTTCCTGCTTGCTAAAACTTGGGATGATTTTATGCCCTTATCGAAGGGTAAAATAGGCCAACCTAAGGCACAAACGCAGGTTATGGTTGAACACATAGTTGGAGGTAAACTGCCAGGGCATACAGAGCAGTTTCAGGTATCAGTTAATTGGGAACCAGCATTTTTGTTAAAGATTTGTATAAAATAAAATAGTCTGTTCATCAGGGCTGGGGGCTTTGCCATGAGGTACTTTTGAAATAGCCTGTTCTATCTCCTCAACAGAGATATCATCTTCCAATAACTCATGGGGCACGTCTGGGCAGTGAAATCTCAGATAAGTGTTCGTTAACTTCATACACTTCTAAAAGCAGAGAGGAAGTGCACAAGTGAGATAAAAGTAAGCAGACATATGGATTAGTAACCATATTATTTTGAGTATTTCTCAAGGCACTTGGTGTTTCTCGGCACTTGTGTTTTAATTGGTATGTAAGGAGTTCTCTGCTTTACCACTTCTTGCGTAAAATGCTTGTTTAGTTCTAAATTCATATTCATTTTTTTCAGCTGAGTTGTTTAGCCCTTGCTGTAATGGGGTGTTTGTTTTCATTCCCCTTTGCTTATGGCCCTTCAGACAGTTTTCAGTGCACACACTCATGCTTGTATCCAAACTAATTATTATTCTAGCACTGCCAGAAATGTGCTAGTTGCTGTATGGGCACACAGGAAAATGTGAACCCTGCCCCAAAGAGTTGAGTTAAAAACAGCTGAATTGTGAGGAGGAGAAGTGATATAGTAGGCAAGAAAAAATTGAGTGTCTGGAATACCTCTTCTTAGTGCCATATATTTTTCACTTTTATTATGTAAACTATCCCTGACTATCCCTATATCTAGTCATTAATAGCTGGTTAGTTTCTTGTAGACATTGCAGTGGAAGTGAGTCTTGGGAAGGAATTAAATGAGAAGGTGGACCCACTTGAATGGCATTCCATGTGCAAGGGGTTGTGCTAACGAAAGCATGGGCATGTCCAGCTAAAACGAATTAAAATTTTGTGACTCTTGGTTCTCAAGGGCTTCATTAAACTGCAGATGCATTCAATCCACTGACTTCCTTCAGCCACAAATTAATGTTCGGCACTCATTTTTTTTTTTTAGTGTGTTTTTTACATATCGCGCTGCTTCTTGTTGTTTGTGGCTCTACCTACTAGATGTTAAGAGCCAACTCAAAGTAAGAGGCAACACACCCACACCAAGGAGCAGGGAATGAACTGTGAGTCAGGATTCAGAGTGGTAGCCGTGTTAGTCTGTATCAGCAAAAAATGTGGCACCTTAGAGACTAACAAATTTATTTGGGCATAAGCTTTCATGGGCTAAAACCCACTTCATCAGACGCATGCAGTGGAAAATACAGTAGGCAGATACATATACACAGAGAACACGAAAAAATGGGTGTTGCCGTACCAACTATAACAAGACTAGTCAATTAAGATGGGCTATTATCAGCAGGAGAGAAAAAAACTTTTGTAGTGATAATCAAGATGGCCCATTTCCAACAGTTGACAAGAAGGTGTGAGTAACAGTAGGGGGAAAATTAGCATGGGGAGATAGTTTTTACTTTGTGTAATGCCCCATCCACTCCCAGTCTTGATTCAAGCCTAATTTAATGGTGTCCAGTTTGCAAATTAATTCCAATTCTGCAGTTTCTTCTTGGAGTCTGTTTTTGAAGGTTTTTTTTGTTGGAGAATTGCGACTTTTAGGTCTGTAATTGAGTGACCAGGGAGGTTGAAGTGTTCTCCGGCTGGTTTTTGAATGTTCTAATTCTTGACATCTGATTTGTGTCCATTTATTCTTTTGCATAGAGACTGTCCGGTTTGGCCAATGTACATGGCAGAGGGGCATTGCTGGCACATGATAGCACATTACTGACATGAGTCAGGAGTGACTGTTCCTCCTCCGTCTTTCCTTGTGCTGAAGGAATAAGTTACTGAGCCCCTTGTTGGGGAGTGGCTTACTCCCACCTACTTTCCTGCAACAGGGGACATTGGGTGCCTAGCTCTTGCTTTCCCCACCACAGCCAGGACCATGGTCCAGGTAAGAGTGTGAGGGAGGTCTCTGCATGGGTGAGTACAGCTGTTAGAGTCTAGACATGAGTTACACTCCTCAATATGTGTTCCATTATTTTCCTAGAGATAGAAGTTAGGGGTAAAACTTTCAAATCGCCTCAGTCTTGTTTTCAACAATGACTGAAAATGGGACCAAGGTGCTTCTGAAAATTTTACTCTAAATGTCTGTGCTAGTAACTGTCATGCTCACTCCTTCCTCTGGCTGAGGAATTCACTTCTCTCTAATCCTCTGATACTTCCCCAACTTTTCATGACCTGAGTTGGGAAAAAAAAATTGTGGATAGCCCAGTATCTTCAATAGTTAATTCTCATCATACCCTTGGGTGCATGGCAAAGGGACCAGCTGACTGGTATGTGTTCAGATTTCCCCTTAGTTGCTTTATTTTTATAAAATTTTCTTCCCTGATTTTGTTGAGTACAGACTTTTTAAAATGCAGTTCAATATCACAGCCATTTTAGAGTCATGGTTAATTTCACACACCCCTCTTCATATCTTAATGGATGATTGTTTTCTATAGCGCTTCTTTTTCCTGATAGAGCTCTAAAAGCTGTCTGATTCTTCTTTGCCAGAATTAATCCATCCTGCCTTTTGGCTGCCCTCTATCTTTCCCCTGTGATTGGGTGGTGTTGCAGCAGGTCCTAGGGCCTATATATAGATATAAAAAGCATATTGTCACTCTTGTCCTGCATCCTAACCATTGGGCGCATCAAAACCAGGAGAGAAGTCCTGGTGCAGGTGCAAATGACTCTTGTCCTTCCCTGACTTGAAGCCTGTATGAGCCACTGTGTGGGAGAAACCGGAGACTGAGGTGAAGAAGAAGAAACTGCTGCAGTTATGCTCTACAGCAGTGGTGGCTTCTGAGGCCTGCTGCAGGCCACCTTGGCTGGAGGCGGTGCGAACAAACAGGCATCTCCTGACTCTAATCTGAGCCGTGCTAATGGCCGGAGAAACTCCTGTAAACAGATCAAGTGAAGCTGGAAGCATTAGCTTAGAGCCTGCCATGATCTGACTTTGGGTATGAGGTGGTGTCTGCTCCCTTGCCATGCAGCCAGCCTGAGAGGGACTCTGTGTCAGTCCCCAGCTGGGGTGTCATGCTGTGCAGTCTGAACATAGGCATAGCGGAAGCTGCTGGCTGCTAGCTAATAAAGCTTGAAGCTTTTATTAAATATTAATAAATAATTATTATTAATACCACCACCTTGATTTGCATGTTTCTTCAAAGCCCCAGCAGAGGAGGTGTAAGTGCAGCATAACTGGTTTTGTTGTCTCCCTCTTCATGCCGGTGTGCGGAGCATCAAACACAAACTCCCAGGTGAAGTTTTGTGATAAGGAGCATGACGTCGTGGGGGAAAGTATCTTTCCTGTGACCCAGAAGTGACTGACTGCTCTCTGGCTATTGGGGCTCCTGGTCGATGCAACTTGGGAGGGGAGTGTCAGGCCCCCAGGGCAGGTGGCAGCACTTTGCTGGGATAGACTGCTGTCTTCAGCCAAGCCTGAGCCACGGTGCTACACAACTGATCTGACCTATCCATGCTACTGAACTGAGTCCTGTCGCCATGCTGCTGGAGTATGGACATCCTGACAGTCCTAGGCCCTGTCATCCACCAGAGAACAAAAGGCTCCATTCGCTGTCAGCACCATGACAGAGTCTATTTCCTGGTCCCGAAAGGTCCAATCTGTCACTATTCCTGGGGTAAGGATATGCCCAGAATTGAGGCCTTAATTCAGCAAAGGACTTGCTTAAATGCTTTGCTGACTCGGGGCCTGAATGCAGCGTTCCCAGAGGGCTAATACCTGAGCTGTGTAGAGGACAGATGCTCCCCTCTTTGTTCCTTGGGTGAGGTCATGGCGTACGCTGTCCAGCAGTGCATTAGCTTTTTTCCTTGCCATATCACAGGGCAAGCTCCTGTCTAAACTGCACCTGCTGCACTACACCTAGCCCTCCCTGGCCCTTCCGACTTTCTACACTGTTCTCACACCTCAGATTCCTCCCTCTCAGTGAGTACCTGAGTTTGGGATTACTTTTAGCCAGCTAGGTTAGCTCTGTTTATGCCAAGATGAATCACATTTTGCTGTTTCCTGCCTGTATTTATAATTGCTATCGGTCTCTTTGTATTTTTGTCCTGCCTGATGGGTGTGTGGCTCCTCCCACTTCAGTAGCAGCTGAGAATGTTCTCAAAATGCACCTGAATTGGCCCCACTCTTTGTTACTGGAGTGCTCCTGTTGATTTATTTATATTACAGCAGCACCAAGCAGCCCCAGTTGTGATTGGGGTGTCACCATGCCAGTGCTGTACACACACACAAGGCAAGAACCAGTCTCTGCCTGGAAGATCTTACAGTCTACACAGCCAAGACACACAAATGGATCACAGTCTGGAAATGCCAAAGTTAAGCTTGTACATGCAGGCCTGGGTCTGCCTTCCTGTGTGTATATATGCTTATGGTGGGCCCGATTCTCCTCTTATGCTGGGGTAACACCAGTGCTTTCAGTGGAGCTGCTTCTCATTTACAGCAGTGTGGACAGTTCTTAATTACATAGCCATGTACTATTTCTTAAACACAATAAAAATTACAATTGTTCTTCACCCTTAAGCTCCTCTGTGTAGCATCCTGCAGTCCTGCCCATTGAGCTGTGAAGGCCAGCTGGAGTTTAGGAGAGGCACATACATAGAAACAGTACGTGCCTATTGCACAACAGGTTAAGTGCCAATGACTGTAGCTGGCACCTGAGCAGTTGTGCAAGCCTGAGAAGAGAAAGGGCTCATGGCACCTTCTCTTCATTCTTGTGCCCCCACCAGTGGCTGGCTATGATGTGCTCGTAACGCACAAGCTCTGCTTCCAATTAGTGTTCCTCTGGGCTCTAGCTACCTGATGAGGCTGTGGGATGAGATGGGGCAGTGGCCCAGGGGCAGGAACTGAGCCTATGGGAGCATCTGCTGCATTTTCACCGAGGTTGGCGTCACTCTCCCTCTAGTGTGTGTCTGCCTGCAAAAGGTAGACTGTAGCCCTGAGTATACAACTCAGAATGCTAGCGACATTGGCCAGTGCACACTAGCCGCCTAAGCTAACAGCAAAGCTAATGTAGCCGTGAACTGCCTCAGCCCCTGAATTTCACCAGAGTTGCTGTACTGCTGCCGGGTGATCAATTGTCGAGTTTGTGGCTTCTGCTTAAATGATTAAGATACAGACCTCAGTGAGAAGTGACCCTAAAGGACTGACAATAAAAACACACTGGGCCGTGTTGGCCATGAAATTAACACAAGTATAATGGAAAAAGCTGGTGGCTCCGTATCTGAGAAATGGGAAGTGATCATGTAACTAAAGAGGATATCATCATATCATATATGCACAAGGGAGCAAACCAGGGCATTTCCAAAGCAGTATGTCCTGCAACCTTCACATTCTCTTGACTGAGACAGGCAAAGTACAATTCTTAGCAAACCAGTGGTGATAAAAAGGAGTTTTAAGAAAGCCTCCCGCAAGAGAGACATGCGAGTCTACTGGGTGATTCTATAGTGAGGACCTAGCACAAGATATGGGGATCAGGTCAGATAAAATAAAATCTGCTGCCTCCTCTCTGCCAAAGCTAATTCTTTACCCAGGTGCTGGATGTGATGACGGGGATTTCCCACTGATTACAGTCCTTGTGGCGACAAATGACAGCAGCAAAGGAAGACTTGGTATGACCAAGACCCATTTCAGAGTCCTGGGAAGATACTTAAGACAGGAGTGATACTGACCCTCTCAGCAGAGATTCTTCTAGTGCCAAGTGCAAGAGAAGGAAAGAGAAGACTGGTATTGGAGACAAACTGATGTAGGATCTGTCAGTGTAGAGAAGGGCTTGCTAGTTAGATCTTTGGAATGCCCTCTGTGAGGAAGAACAGGAGCCAGGCATCACTCAAGCAGAATAGGTTCTGATCTCCTAGACACAAGGGGCCTGATGATGCCATTAAGGCATGCCCTGAGTAGGGGAGGGTGGAGTGGCTCTACCCCACTGGGAACTCAGAGAAGCATGATGCTGCGCAGAGTTCTTCAGTGTGTAGGCAAAAGGCACACGTTGCTCCGCCCCTTAAGAGCATGCTGTCAGTGCTGCTTTCTGCCAAGTTGGGCCAGTTCTGTTGGCCAGGGCAGAATGCTTGGCTCTGTCTCCTCCTCAACAGTTCAACAATGTTGTGAGCATGATGGAAACTCGTGGGAATCATCGTACTGACTGGAATGTATATAGGGGCACAACCTACTTGGAAGAGGAGGTGGAGGACTAACGAAGTATGTCAGAGCTGTTTTCAGTGCTAGGGAGCTACAACTGGACAATGAAGAATGGTGGAGACATTTGGGGGGAATGAAAAACAAAGCAGAAAGATCTCTCAGAACAGGAAAAAGACGAGGAGGACAATTTCCTGGCGCAGTTCTCGGTATTCTCTTCTCAGCTCAGCTCCTGGGGAATTTTGATTATCCATGTATGCTGGGTCACAAACAAAGCCAAGCAAGCCTCATCAACAGGGTTCCCAAGTTATACAGAAAACTCCTTTCTGTTCCAGAAAGGAGAAGACAACAGGCAATGGAGTTTTGGGAAGAAGAAGGATAAAGAAGAGACAGCAAGGGCAAGGGTGCACTGCACTGGAGAGGACGTTCTCTAACATGGGTAGTGGATCATACCATTAGCCATTTTGTGTTCTAGCCAAAGTAGAAAACATGGGTGTGGAGACCTGTGCTGCAAAGCAACCGAAAGTGGTAAGTGTGAGGAGGGAGCTGAAGGCTGGGAGTGAGAGTGCTTCGTGCACAGAAAGAGGAAGGGAATGGAGCAAAAAGTTCAGGAGTCATGAATGGGGCGAAGAAGGCCAAGGGTGCATTAAAAGAGGAGTGGGCAGAGTGTGAGGTGCAAGAGGGGGGTAGGAAGAGACAGGAGCTGAGATGTGGGCTGCGGCAGAGCTGTGAAGTGCCCATACAGTGAGGCTAAATAGCAGTACTTGCCTTTTCTCTCTGGTGGCTTCCTGTCTTCTTGGGCACTGGTCAGAGAACTGTCCATATCTGGCCTGGTCTCAGTCTTTTCTTCTCCTTCAAGGGCAGGCTTCTGTCATTAGGGATGATGTTGGGAGGCTCCATAGCCCTTTGTCCTCTGCATTTGTGCTGACCCAGCCAGGCTGGGCTACACTAGCTGTGAGGAGAGGCAGAGGCAAACCAAGCCAACAGGGATGATTGTAAATTTTTAGAACTTTATATGGGAAACCCTCAAATTGTACTGGGAGCATAAATAATATAGAACATTACCAAAGGCCCACTATTTATAGTAATGAACTATAGGTTACCAACTCCTTAACCTTTGTGAGCTTCTACATGCTGGGCAGTTAGTACCAAACGCATTGTGGGTTTTCCTCACCTAGTGGGCCATCACTTTTCCATTAGCCACCTATAAAATATATTCCTTCAATAGACGTTCAGTCACACTCTCTGTTCATGTATTTTAGGTCCTTTGTGGATGGGCATTTCATTTACTACTTCCAGGATCTGTTTGCATCTAACACAGCTTTTTGATCAATTCCTTTTCCCACCAATTATATTTCCGTTCGGTTTATTCCCTTGATACTCGCTCTCTGGTAAGTCTAGATTTTATTTCCCTCTACTTCCCTTCTCGAATAGCGTCTGCTCACACACCCAGGTCTATTGTTTTCTGCTTCTGCTAACCTCCTTCTTATTCCCCAGTTCCCTACTTTTATTCTTCTCTTCTTCTTTTATTACCGCACCTCCTACCCCAGCTCTGGTTCCTCTGCAGGCTCAGCAGCTAGATCCTTCTCCTTCCCTCCTTCTTCTCTAAAATCTTTTTCCAACTGCCCCCTTCAGGTGGGTTCCGAGCCTCTGCCCCAGCTCAAGCTGCCCTCTCGTTGGCTGTCTTTCTGCCCAGCACAGCATTCTGTGGGGCAGGTGCTAATGCCAGGGAGAGGGTTTCTACACGTATTACTCCTCTTGGTTGTCACATTCTTCCACCTGTTCTGCTGCTCTGACTATGGCCATCTCGCCTGTTGTGTCGTCTGGTGATGTTCTGGTGATACTTTCCTTTGTGCTTCATCTGACCTGGTGCATTGGACTGCTGAGGGTCTCTTCCCCGCCCCATACACGCGGAGGCCTGGGGTAAGAGCTGTCGTGAGCATAGTGGTAAAATGATTTCTTATTGCATGAAACAAGGACTTGCCAGCACCACTTGCTATGTAAATGACCAAAGGAGATGACTAACAATCAAGAAGAAAGGGAGCAGGATAAATAATCATAAATTGGGTATTATTCTTTATAGCGCCATAACACCTGGGGACCTGCGTCAATAGCAGGACCCTGTTGGGTAAGGCAAGGAGTGTCAAATGTATTGACTGCAGGCTGGATTTGGCCCGTCTGCTGTATTGTTGTGGCCTGCGTGACAAATTCAGATTGTGCAGAATGTCATGACCCTCTAATTCCTGAGCTAAAAGCCTAAGCTCCGTTAGCTAAGGCTGTAAAAGCTGCCTCAACCTCTAGCTGTGGCCCAGTCACCACTAGAGGGAGACAAAGCACCACACTGATCAGGCTGTTGGTTACATTTTGTAAAAAATTAAGTTTCTAGCCCTCATGGTCGCAAAGAAAAGCTTCAATAGGTGAACAGAGAGTAAATGGATGCACTGCTGTCTTCCTAAGTCTGCAGCCAGCCTGAAACAATGGCTCAGAGAGGCATTCGCTGCTCAGACTCCTATTAATTTCATTGAAGTGTCAAGCAAAAGGACATGTTAATGTCGACATGAATTGTGTTACTGATCCTTTCAGCAAATGGAATGGGGGCAGTATTCGGAGAGGAGCCCAGCGGATTGGGAATGGGTACAAGGAAGAAAATGCACAGGGAAGACCTGAGGGGAGACAAAAACCAGAAGGAAGGAGAGAAACAGACAAAGAAGGAGGGAGAAGGAAGAGAAACAAAGGGCAGAAATAGCTGTGGCCTACAGGAGAGATGCATTTTTCTGCCAAGTGTTACTGAGTGTGACAACAAAGTAGTTAATTTAGAACAGGAACCCAGCTTCTACCCTTGATCTGTGTCAAATCTCCTATTGACCACAGCAGATGTTCTGCTGTGGATGGAGATGGGTGTGGAGTCCTAGAATTCTGCTCCAGTCCCCTACCTACAGTGGGAACGCAGCCCTCCTCCCTGAATGAGTTTGGTGCCCTGCTGGTAGGGGCTCCACAGCCACAGTGCCTGCCTGAAAAAGCTTACCGCCCAAGTCATTCTGTTAATACACACATTAAGTGTAGCTCAGGAGTCTCGAGGATCCTGCATGGAAACCTCTGTAGTGTTGGAAAGTCCCTGAGAACTGGACCCAGGTTGAGGCACTTCTGGGAAATTCTGTCTGTCTATTGTAGGTACTGATGGCTCCCATTACCATAACACCTGAGCACCTCACAATTGTTAACAGGTTGAGCCTCCCAAGACCCCTCCGTGGGAGGGAAATGCTGTTATCCCCATTTTACAGTTAAGGGAGTGAGGCACAGCCAGGCTAAGGGACTTGCCCCGGGTTGCACAGGAAAGCTGTGATAGAGCAGGGAATTGAACCTGGCTCTCTGGCTAGCACCCTAACTCCGGGATCAACTCGCCTGCTAATTGCTGGTGTGCTAACTGGGAGGTTTCATAGACTGTGTGATATTCACCCCTTTGTAGTGTAGCCCCCGGGATGGAGCTGTGTGTGCTCTTCCTCTCCCCCTCTCCTCCAATGTATATTTCACTGGGCAATATTTAAACCTAGATGAGCCTCTGGAGATCTCTTGCTCTTCCCCTCCCCCTGCTTCCCTTTCTGGAGGTTTCCCTCCAATGGAGTATGGAGATGAATTTTGGACAGCGCAGAAGAGGGGGAGCTGGTTAGCAGCATCAGTGTCTTGTAATCTCCTATTGATTATTCATAGCCTAGTCTCAGTAAACGGGTGGTTAACCATGTTGACATCTGGGCACACTGGCTGTTGTACATGCGCTCTCTCTCTCTCTCTCTCTCTGTGACATTACCCTCATGCTGCCATAGTGTCCGTCATCCTGAAGAATGCCAAAGCACTTACATTCTTCAGTGTGCATTGTGTTTAGGGACTACTCACCAAAATATGGCCACCTCTGGAGTGGAACATGACAGTTGTAAACAAAAGGCCTAGAAGTCAGTGCAGATAATCATGGGCTCAGTTTGGCCCCCAAGGCTGTAGCTCTCTGTTACAAAAAGTGCCATGGGAGATTTAATGAGTGAGCCTTCGGTGTAGCCTGATACCACACTGGTTTTATATCTCCTCCGAAAGTGTGCACCCATCCTAGCACATTTCTTCCCCTGGGGGAATGGGGGAAGCATTGACTCAGGAGGGAGAGCACCCCCTGCTGAGTTGCACCACCCCCTGAAATGCACCACACTGGGGCATTTGGGTTGGTACAGAGTCAGAGAGGAGAGCGGTGCTACAGCGCAACCCATACTACTTCCTATGTCTCTTCTTTGGAGGCCTCCTCTCATCTAAATGCTGAGCAGCCCTGACTGCTTATCTTACGATTTCTGATAAGTTGACCGGCAGAGATGGGCCATATGTTCATGGAGAGAACCCACACAATATGGAAGCAACAGAAAGGTATCTGACTGTGGATAGACTCCAACAGGGCTTGCCTTAGCTCTTCAGGCACTTCTGATGCAACTAGATTATTCCACTGGCCTTCAGGAGATTAGGCCACTTTCTACTCAGCCCTCATACTTCACTTGTTACTTGTGGCCCCTCAGATCAGCTTGACACATGGTGGACAAGACCGCACAAAACCCTGTGAAGTGCCAGCCTTTGTGTTAATGTAAAATGGATCTTTGGACTTGTCTAGATTAGGATTCGTGTGTATGTTTAAAATGTGTTATCTACAATGTTGTATCTAGCACATTTGAAACCCAGTGCTGTATTTTAACATGTGTTCTCTGGGCAAGGTGAACCCTGGACTCCCTCTCTAATCCCTTTTTTGTTTCTCTCACTTGTGTCCTGTCTCAGCCCTTCAGGGCAGGGCCTGGGTCTCGCTTGTTTTGTAAAGTTCCCAGCATGCTTTGGGGTGCTGTTAAAAACAATCAATAACAACAATGAAGCCCTAAAAGTGGTAAAATTCTTGCTCAGCCTGATCTCCAGCCATGGTGAAGTCCACAGCCCAGGGCTCTCCTACTTTACCCTCCATGAGTTTGAAACTGAGCTCCGCCTGCCTTAGCATCCCCACTGAGCATGGCTACCCTGCACAGACAGTGTATCAGGTATCCAGACCCACCCCCACTTAGTGCTTTAAAGAAAATATCCAAAGCCTAGATACCAAACCAGGACTGGATAGGAAATCAGCAGAGTGTGGAGTGTTGGTGTGATATGCTCTTGTTGGTTACCCACGAAGCATGTATCAAACAAGCAATGGCACTAGTTCAGCCTGGAGGTGACCGAAGTATGGATCGCTGTGGTCAGGTCCACATTCAAGAGGTAAGGGCACTGTCTCTTGGCTAAGTTGGAACATAAGCAGTTCTGACTCCACCTTCTGTCTGGGCTCCTGAGAGCAGCAGGGAATCCACCTTAAGGCTGGGAAGACAGACACGTTCTGCTGAGGGCACAGCCACGGCTACTACTCTTCCTTCTCTACCAGCAGCACCTCAGTTTTTCAGGATTGATCTTGAGCCAGCTGTTTCCTATCCCCATTCCTAACTCCATCAGACACCGGGGCATTAGTAGGATAGTATGTCTGTGCTTCACGAGGACAGCAAGAGTGGGGTGGCATTGATATATTGATGGTATTGTAGCCCACAGTGTCTCTCAATCTCCCCTGCAACCTACCACAGGTGACGAACAGGGATGAGCTTGGTGGAGTGTCACAAGTGAGAGCCCTCAGTGTTGTGGAATAGTGCCCATCATTACCCGCAGGGATCTATTCAAGAGGAAGAAGTGAGGCTAGCTGAACGTAACGCCTGCTGCCCCTTCTCGACTCCCATAGGTGGGTCAGTAGCATTACATGATGGAAGTGATGAAAGATGCTACCAGATCTAGCAATGTTAGCATGTCCATAAACCTTAATATTACATTAGCTTGTCCACAGTCCATCAGTGACACTAGCACTGTTTCCATGCCACATGCCAGTCTGAAATCAGCCTGGAAGGGTCCAAGGTATTGTCGGAGAAGAGGAACTAGTGTAGTTAGCTTGCAGCAACCTCATCAGGGAGGTAACCTTGGAGGGAGAGATTTCAGACAGGTCAGTGGTTGGTAAGATCACTAGCAGCAAGTGACAGCTTCTCAAATGAAGGCCAGGCAATTGCATTTTTTAAAGTTGCACATAGATTTACCCTCCCCCTCAAGAGGTGTGGATGTGAGTCCAGAGGCAGAGGTAGTTGTTACAAATTGCTGAGCCTGGAAGGAAAGGCCTTTGTCCTCCAGCGTGGTGGGATCCATCTTCCTGGTGTCAGTGCAAAGCTCCCTTGTGCTGTGCTTAGGCAAGCAGCAGGGACAATGCTAGTCATGACTTCTATGATCAGCCATGCAGGCCGTGTGCCACCTTTACTGTGCTCGTTTAACTTCATAGCCCTTTTACACCCTCCATAGAAAGTGATGTCACCATAAATAGTGCCAATAATCTTGACATTACATTTGAATAAACAGCAATAAACAGCTTCCTGGTTTATAAACATGGTGCAGCCTCCTTGAGCAGCCTGGAAGTTTCCAAGCCAGGCCAGGTCTTCCACTCCTGGGCCTGTAGGAGGAGGGCCCAGTACCTATCTGAAAGCAGTATCTGAGCCAAGTCTACAATTGCACCCCTGGCTGGCAATCAAGACTTGCTAGGGAGTTATCAAGATCCAGTCAAGACTTGCACTGTTATTATAATTAATTGATTTATTAAGCATCAACAATGTGCTTGGTGATGTGCAAAGAGAGAGAGTCTCTGTCCCAAGGGGTTTGTTTGCAGCTTAAATCGGACCCAGAAGATGTAGTGGGACACATTTAATGCAAAGGCAGAGGGATCAATATCGCTGCAGTGGTGTTTTTATTTCAGTGGATTATCACTGAAAGCACTGGGGGAAGAAGGGTTTTGAATCAGGAGAGGGAAGCTAACTAACTGGTGCCCAAGCTGAGGGAAGCATAAGAAGAAAAGGCAAAGCCAAGAGTGGAAGGAGGATGTCAGGAGAAGGATACAAAGGAAGGTGTGTCATCCTTAGGAGGAAGGGGAGGAGGAGTGAGGGATGAGATGCTGACAGGGGCAGGATTGTTCAAGGCTTTGAAGGTGGGGACAAGAAGCTCCAATGTGATACTCAAGGCAAGAGGAAGCCTTCTCTCAAGGAAGAGTGAAGAGGTTAGGGGAGTGGCATGTTCACAGCTGCCGAAGGGGAAGATGATTTTAGGAGCAGTGTTTCACAGACTGGAGGGGAGGTGGATGGAGAGGAGGTGGCTGGAAGAGAGGGCCAGCATGTTGATATAGGTTTTAGTGGTTGGAACTGAGAGACAGGAAGGGGTTTTAGAGATGACATAAAGGAGAAAGTGCCAGGACTTGTCAAGAGCTGGATATGGGGAGAGAAGGGAGCATCAGAAATTAGAGGTTGACAGTCTGGATGACTGACTGACATTGGTGTTCTCAATGTGCTAGATAATGGGAAGCAAGGAGAGAGCTCGGGAAGAGGTATGAGAAATTCAGCTTTTGCCTTGTTTTGTTTGAGATGGTTGCAGGACATTTCAGAGAAGTGCCAGTCAGAGATGCCAGATTAGACAGGGAGATGTTAGGAATTGAAGTAGATCAGGGAATCATCAGCATAGAGATGACAAATGAGACTATGGGAGCAGATAAAATCACCCAAGAAAGAGGGTCAAGGGAAAAAATCCACCCAGCAAAGCTCACTAGCTCCTTGGCCATGATCTCCTGGCCATCAGGTGGGGTTTATTATTCCCTGCTATTTTCTCAGTCAGAGACCCCTCCTTTTTATGAGTTGTTATTCCGTAGTGGAAGGGAACAGGTCTGGTAGCCTGAGAAAGCAGCAGGATGTTTGAGACACGGGTAATATCAGATCTGAAGAAATTTGTGGTAAAATGGCCGCATGTTGGTTTATCAGGTTTATGTTGGTTGCAGGACAAGGGGAAATTGACTATGAATCAGTGGAAGAGCTAGAGAAGAGCTTCTTAATGCCAGCTATTCATTTCCTCAATCTCAGACTCTCAAACAGCGATGTACACCTGCATCTTACTGACTATGCAAAATATGTGCTGAGAGAGAGAGAGACAGAGAGATTTTGTTGGTTTGTCTGTCTGTCTATAGGTGTACATATTTGCCTGTGGCCATCTAGTGGACATTTCAGGATGCGCTTGTTTGTTAGAATAGCATTCTATGCTCAAAGTTTACTGAAATATGGTATCAAAGGTGCTGGGTGAGATTTGGTGTTTGTAAGCTGCTCCATCGCAGAAACAGTAAGTAAATTAATCAACTTCAAGTCTGAAGATCCAGGGAAGAACAATGCCTGGATATATAGGATGAAACTTTAATTAAAAAGGTAAAAAATGGTCTATCCATCTCACACGGATTGGAGGGGAGATACGCTTGCATATTGTCCCCACTCCCCCCCCCCCAAATTGTAATATCCTGTGTTCTGTTTGAGCACATGGACAGCATTAGAAACTAGACATTTTTAAATTTCTGTTTGCTAATTCTGATTCCCAACCACAAGACTAAGATGAAGGAAATCTCTCTTTAGCAGGCATTGCTTCAGGAGTTCATAGAGTAAACAAACTAATATACTTAATGCAAATGACTAGAGTACATTCTGTCTCATCTCCCTTCGCAAAATGAAAGAATCTTTCTGATACAATGTACTCATAACATCAACATCAATAATAATAAGAAGAATTAGTCATCTCAATTGTGGTTACTAGAAGAAGGAAACAGACAAGAATAACTTTGTCAAGCCCTTACACTGAAGCAATTTTACAGTGTATCATAGCTGAGATTTTGCTGTTCTGGAGCAGTGGTCACCCCATTACCAGGTGAAATAGTTTCTGAACAGTCACATTTTCCAAGACTTCACAGTGCAGCCAGATTTGGTGATAAGGCATCACAGGTATAGGCAGGGATGTGTTTGTGTGATGTTCCAAGAGGTGATATTGTGGTTCACAGATTGTGATATCTACTGGAGATATGTGGTATCAGTTTGATGCGTGCAGCTTATTCTGTCCTAGGATGCATCAGCTTTTTGTGTCCCATGCTCCAGCAGAGGAAAGGGATCAGCAGTGGGTTCAGAGAACCCATGCTGTTCTGCTATCTCAAGCAAATTACAGTGATCCAGATGATGATCACATCTCTCTTTGTTGAGGATGCCATGTGACCTCTCAATATTCGCTTATTACATAATGATGGCAGGTTTCCAAATGTAATAATCCTAGTGCTCCAGGCACAGCAACTAGATAACTCTCTCACACACCTGGGGAGCAGGGTAGTTGACCTCTAAAAAACACAGGCCTCTGCTACTTGTCATAAAGATGAGCTCCGTTAGTTGGTAGCAGGAGCAGATCCCTTATCTGCTCTGTGGCTCTAGTCACCAGAGGGAACACGTCTGTCTGTCTATCTATCATACTTATATGGTCCCCATCACTGTAGAATCTGAGCGTCTTACAATCTTTAATATATTTATCCTCACAACATCACTGGGAGGTAGGAAATTGCTATTATTCCCATTCTACAGATGGGGAACTGAGGCACAGAGAGACTGCAGGTATGTTTATACCTTCGCTCTGGAGGTGTAAATTCCAGCTTGAGGCGACATACTCACCAGGGCCGGCTCCAGGCACCAGCCCACCAAGCACGTGCTTGGGGCAGCACCTTGGGGCGGGGCGGCGCTCGGGATTTTATCTATTTATTTATTTATTTTTGGTTCGTAGGGGCAGAGGGGGGGGCTGGGGTTTCGGGCGGCGCAGTGCTTGGAGGGGGTGGGGCTTCGGGCGGCGCAGCGCTGGGTGGCGGGGGCTTGCGCGGCGCTCAGAGGTGGGGCTTCGGGCAGCGTGGTGCTCGGGAGGGCGGGGATTTTGGCGGCGTGGCGCTGGGGGGGTTCGGCGGCGTGGCACTCGCGGGGAGGGGTACGGCGGGGCGGCGCTCACGAGGGGGGTACGGCGGGGCGGCGCTCTTCTTTTTTGCCTGGGGCGGCAAAAAAGTTAGAGCCGGTCCTGATACCCACACAGGCTGTGATTGAACTGGCGTGATAAAAATAGAAGCACGAGTAGTGGGAGTGGTTAGCCACCTGAGTACACACATAGTGTCTTGGACAGGTACAAACTCAGGACAGTTAGCCCCTCCCGCTTCTCACATAGCCATGGCTACACTTCTATTTTTAACACACTAGCTCAATCAGAGCTAATGCGGGTATGTCTCCTTGAGCTGGAATTTAAACCTCAAGCTCGAAGTGCAGATGTACCCCATGTGACTTGCCCAAGGTCACTCAGGAAGTCTGTGCATGCACACACACAGCCCACTACGCAGTGACCATCTTCTTGTCTCACCGGTATTGCACAGAAAGTGATCTAGCCAATTTGCTGTACTTATGCTTGTGTTGTTGCCTCTTAACCCAGGTAGTGTCTAGCTGGGATTCACAGCTCCAGGTATCAGCTGTTTACCTGCAAAGGGCAGCCTTACATGACAGTGTTGGTTCGTCAACAGCGGGGCAGACAACTTTAGACATTTAAACAATAAACACTGAGGCTGAGCTGTCTTCACCTGACTTCAGAATCTAACATGTCCTGCTGTGCAAAGCTGTTGTCCTGCAGAAAAGAGTGAATTTGTGTCATTTCCAACAGATCTGTGGAAATGGGCTCAGAGCGCAAGGGGGCGGTTGGACTCCTGATGCAACTTGGGCCTGTCACACAGGTGTAGGTTCTGAAGGCACTAGACAATGAGAAGACCATTCAGTCTCATATGACATGGACCCCTTCCCCATCCGGTTAATGAAAGACAGTATGTGGGGCTAATGGAGACCAATTATGCCTTGCTGGGGGAGGGTCAGCTCCCACTGGTCCTTAAGTGTCAAGACCTCACTCAAGAAATTTGTATTGGGTGACAAAGATCTTGCCAACTACTGCCCTGTCTCTACCTTTCCCGCCTTAGGAAAAGGGTATTGAGAAGCTTGTGGTGGGTCAGCTTCAACACCCACATTTCTCTAGTACCTTGGTTCCCAGTGGGGCAATATCAAAGGCACCAGGTGCTGTTTGGTATTTCAGATGCTCCAGAGGAGTACCAGCAGCAACAGCATCAAGCAGTGGCTATTGCAGAAGGTGTTCCGGTATGTGGCTGTGGTGAGACAATGGAAGAAGCAGTAAATGACCATAGCAACATACTACAGAGAGCCAGGAGAAAAAAGGAGTTTCCTGCATTTTCCATCTGCTCATTGCTGAGGGGATGTGTCCAGATCCAGAGAAGATGTATGCAATTCTGGCTATGCCTAAGCTAGCCACTGTGCAGGCAGTACGAGGTTTAATGGTGTCTGTGAATTACCTCTCTCAATTTTTGCTCACCTGTACGGTGTGTATAAGCCACTCCATCAACTGTCAGACAAGGACACTGCCTGGGAGTGGCAGTCGCAGCATAATAAGCCTCTGAGCAAGTGAAAGCAATTGTCTTCAGCAATCAGCACTTGGATACTAAGATGTCAACGAGGATGTAACAATTCAGAGTGATTGAAGTGAGCCAGGACTAGGTTCAACCCTGCCACAGGAAAGACAGCCTGAAGGTCAAAGTCTCTCTCGTCTAGGAAGCTGCCATAGGCACCGATTAAAAAGTAGTGCCAGGCTACAGCGCTCGCATCCAGGGGATTTGATCTGCATGGCGAGCTGTGATCAGTGCTGATTCAGACCCTAAGCCTCAGGGTAACATCTTTCCCTGCAATTTGCCCCTGAATCCTCTAGAAGTACAGAGATAGAGGCATGTGCTGATCATGTGCTGCCTTATTCAAGCCCCTTCATTGGCTTCCTCTTGCTTTCCAAGCTTTTCATCTTTACTTTCAAACCCCTTCATGACTCCACCCATTTACATCTGTGCTCTCATCTCTCCCTCCTCTTCCCACTTGCTGTCTGTGTTCCATCCAAGAGTCTCTCCTTGCCCTAACCATTGTATCCTCCCACTTTCCTCTTTGCACCTTCTCCCCTGCTTCCCCAAATACTTGGTACACCCTCTCTCTCTTGTTCAAATGCTGAACAACCTCCCTTTTCTCATCCAGATCCTAAAAGGTAAAAACAACAACAAAATCCCTCCTGTTTACTATATTGTCTTGAGCAGTTTTGATTATGAGCTTCTTGGGGCAGGCTCCATATTTTCTGTTGTCTCTACAGGGCTGAGCACACAGAATGTGCTCAAATGAAATAAAAAGGGATCTGAAGTACACATTGCAAACTTCTTTCAGGAGCAGCATTGTCTCAAGCTACTTTGCATTGATCCAAGAGGGAATCACCAAATTGAGAGCCTTGCAAAAATTCAAAGACATTGTTCAGCAAACAGAAATAAAAAATTGAGAAATTAATGTTCTCATTTTGAATATGCCTATCAGCAAAGTATCTGTAAAATGTAAAAAACATCAGGTCTTTCAGAGAGGTCTCTACTCTTCTTCTCCCTGTAGTGTATGCCTCTGTACATCCGATCAGTACCTAGCTGAAGATGGAAGAGGAGATGAAATACTACAAGCACTGAAAGCTGTGCTGCAAGCTGGAAGGTCAGATATAAAAGACAGGGATCCTGACAGCACTAGGGAATACTTGGTGTATTGGGAGGAAATCAGGATGCAAAATAGTCTCCTGCAAAGGACCCAGAATAGTTCTAGCCAAAGTTATGAGTTATGTTGTCAAGAATTCATGCTGGTCACCAAGGCACAGAGAAGATGTCTCGGCAAAGACGGAGATGTTATTCTGGCCAGGCAGGAACTCGGACAGCAGGTGCTATGAGAGACAGTGCAATGTGTAATGTTTTGTATAACAACATGAAGGAGCCACTTATGCCACATGATGTTCCCTCAGACCTTGGAGCAAAGCTAGTATGGACAAACAGCTTAAGTATTTCGGAGCAGTTAACTATCACTTTGACTTCAGGGAGCTTGAACCTCCCAGAGACACAGCCTCTGCTATGACTGTGGAGTGTTGCAGTGAGCAGGTTAGTCACCTGTGCATTTCTAATGTTGTGGCCATTGCTAATGGCTCACGCTTCACAAAGCCATTACTAGGGAAGTTTGGGAGTGCAAATATACAAGCTCCTTGCCCTATCCCAGTCAGTATAATGGGAAAACCAAGCTAAGGACAAGCTTTTACAAGGTGAAAGCAAAGTGTATGGTATATACATGCAAAGCCTGCCACGAGGGGAGGCACCAAGAGCAGACCTACACAGCAGCTAATGTCTTGATTTAACCTGGATACTACTCCCAGTGGCCAACAAATTACTGCTGATGCTGCTTATGGAAAGAGCTGGAGAACAAAAATATCAGCACCATTCCAAAGCAAAGGCTACTCTGATCAAGGAGCCATAGAAGAACCGAAGCTGCAAGGAAATCAGAGAGTAAAGGTGAAGCCATTTTCTCCAGGGAAAGGGAAAGTGGAGACAAGACGCCTGCCTACAATAAGTGGCTCCACGTTCATACATTGTGGTGGCGGCTGAAGAGATATACTTGCATAACAACCAATTCCACAGACTTACCAAAAGTGAGGCATCAATAAAAGCAGAGAAAATAAAAATGGTTCCCACTATCTTAAAGAAAGGGCTTCCCTTGGCCCTGAGTCAACTGAGAAATTGAGCAAAGGAAAACGTAGGCTGATTATCATGAAACGGTTCCCAAGAACAAGATCTGTTAGGCCGTGGAATCATCTCCCAAGAGAAGTCCCAAGGCTTGGGCCTTTTAAATCTAGACAAAACCCTGAGAATAAACTGTAGGGAATAAGTCTGCCCTGTCTGACAATGGTGGACTGGATGTGACCTGCTAAGGCTCACAGACATAGTGTCTTCCACAGTGTTAGAGAATTGGTAGGTAACGTCCCATGGGAAGAAAATGTAAGGGATAATGGAGTTCAGGAGATCTGGCAGTTTCTGAAGGAGATAGTATTAAAGGTGCAACTGCAGACTATCCTGATGCAAAGGAAAGATAGGAAGGATAGTAAAAGGACAATATGGATCCATAAGGAGCTCATTAATGACCTGAAAAACAAAAAGGAATCCTACAACAAGGGTAGCATATGGATGAATTGCTAAGGATGAGCACAAAAGAATAGCACAAGCATGTAGGGACAAAATCAGAAAGGCTAAGGCACAAAATGAGTTATACCTAGTAAGGGAAATAAAAGGCAATAAGAAGAGGTTCTTTAAATACATGAGAATTGGCAGATTAAATTCAATGTTGATAAATGCAAAGTAATGCACGCTGAAAACATAATCCCAACTATGCATACAAAATGATGGGGTCTAAATTAGCTGTTACCACTCGAGAGAGATATTTTGGGGTCATCACGAATAGTTTCTCTGAAAACATCGGCTCAATGTGCAGCAGCAGTCAAAAAAGCTAACAGAACGTTAGGAACCGTTAGGAAAGGGATAGATAATAAAACAGAAAATATCATAATGACACTATATAAATCGAGGATTGCCCACATCTTGATTACTGCATGCAGATGTGGTCGCTCCATCTCAAAAAAAAAATGGAATTGGAAAAGGTTCAGAAAAGGGCAACAAAAATGATTAGGGGCATGGAACAGCTTCCATATTAGGAGAGATTAATAAGACTGGGACTTTTCAGCTTGGAAAAGAGATGACTAAGAGGAGATATGAGAGAAGTCTATAAAATCATGACTGGTGTGGGGAAACTAAATAAGGAACTGTTACTTACTCCTCCTCATAACACAAGAACTTGCAGTCCCCCATGAAATTAATAAGCAACAGGAAATACAAAAATAAACAAAAGGAAATACGTCTTCACACAATGCATGGTCAACCTATGGAACTCATTGCCAAAAATAGTGAAGGCCAAAAGTATAACAGGGTTCAAAAAAGAACTAGATAAGTTCATGGAGGATTGGTCCATCAGTGGCTATGATGGTCAAGGATGTAACCCCAAACTCTGGGTGTCTTTAAACCTCAAACTGCCAGAAGCTGGGACTGGACAGCAGGGGATGGATCACTTGATAAATTGCCCTCTTCTGTTAATTCTCTCTGAAGCATCTGGCACTGGCCACCATCAGAAGACAGGATACTGGAATAGATAGAGCATTGGTCTAGATAGAGCATTGGTCTGACCAAGTATGGCCATTCTTATGTAGGAGGAAGAGAAGGATGAAGGAAAATGAAGGTCCTCTTCTTAGCCGTAAAGAAGAACTAATAACGAGATCAAGAAGGCTGAGGTGTTTAATGCTTATTTTGCTCCAGTCTTCACTAAAAAGGTGACCAAAATGATGAGCAGATATTCAACACAATTAACATTAACAACAAGGGGGAAGGAATGAAAGCCAAAACAGGGAAATAACAGGTTAAAGACTATTTAGATAAGTTAGATGTATTCACATTGGCAGGGCCTGATGAAATTCATCCTGGGGTAATTAAGGACCTAGCTGAAGCAATCTCAGAACCATTAGCAATTAGCTTTGAGAACTCATGGAGGACAGGTGAGGTCCGAGAGGGCTGAACAAGGGCAGACATAGTACCTATGTTTAAAAAGGGGAACAAAGAGGACCCAGAGAATAATAGACCAGTCAGCCTAACTTTAATACCTGGAAAGATACTGGAACAAATTATTAAACAATCAATTTATGAGCACCTATGTAATAAAGGGTTATAAGGAATAAATAGCATGTTATTTGTTAAGAACAAATCATGCCAAACCAATATAATTTCTTTCTTTGACAAGGTTACTGGCCTAATGGATTCGCGGGAAGCAGTAGATGTGATATAGCTTGATTTAGTAAGGCTTTTTGACACAGTTCTACATGACATTTTCATAAGCAAACTACAGAAATGTGGTCTAGATGAAATTACTGATGTAGGTGCACAACTGGTTGAAAGACCGTACTCAAAGAGTAGTTATCAATGGTTCACTATCAAATTAGAAGGGGGTATCTAGGAGGGAGTATCTACTGGAGTCCCACAGGGGTCTGTCCTGGGTGCGGTACTATTCAATATTTACATTAATGACTTGGATAATGGAGTGGAGAGTGTGCTTATAAAATTTGTGAATGATACCAAGCTGGGAGAGGTTGCAAGCAATAGTGTAGATGGGGGGAGCAGGGGGAGTGGCCGCTCCCCCACTGGGCACAAGTGGCGCCTTTTTAATTTTTTGGCGCCTTTTTAATTTTTACTCTGAACGGGGAGGCGGACATAAAAAAAGGCGCCACCTGCTGCGCCCGCTTGTACTCACCGGGCGGCGCTCCGGGTCTTCGGCAGCACTTCGGCGGTGGGTCCTTCACTCGCTCCGGGTCTTCGGCAGCACTTCGGCGGTGGGTCCTTCACTCGCTCCGGGTCTTCGGCAGCACTTCGGCGGTGGGTCCTTCACTCGCTCCGGGTCTTCGGCGGCACTTCGGCGGTGGGTCCTTCACTCGTTCCGGGTCTTCGGCAGCATTTCGGCGGCGGGTCCTTCAGTGCCGCCGAAGACCCGGAGCGAGTGAAGGACCTGCCGCCGAAGTGTCGCCAAAGACCCGGAGCGCCGCCCGGTGAGTACAAGCGCCACAGTGGGTGGCGCCTTTTTTTATGTCCGCCCCCCCCCCGTTAGCTCCACCTGGCTACGCCACTGGTTGCAAGCACTTTGGAGGACAGTATTAGAAATCAAAATAGTCTTGACAAATTAGAGAAATCAACAAGTGTACTATATTTAGGAAGGAAAAATCAAATGAACAAATACAAATTGGGAAATAGCTGGCGAATTAGTAGTAGTACTTCAGAAAAGGATCATGGGGCGTTATAGTGGATCACAAATTGAATATGAATCAACAATATGATGCAGTTGTGAAAAAGTGTAATATCATTCTGGGGTGCATTAACAGGCATGTTGTATGTAAGGCATGGGAGGTAATTGTCCTATTCTACTCAGCACTGGTGAGGCCTGGTGTGCTGTGCCCTATTCTGGGTGCCACGCTTTAGGAAAGATGTGGACAAATTGGAGAGCGTCCAGAGGAGAGCAACAAAAATGATAACATGTTTAGAAAACCTAACCTAAGAGGAAAGGTTAAAAAAAAAACTGGGCATGTTGAGTCGTAAGAAAAGGAGTCTGAGAGAGGAACTGATAAGTCTGCAAATATGCTAAGGGCTGTTATAAAGAGGACAGTGATCAGTTTTTCTCCTTTTCCACTGAAGATATGACAAGAAGCAATGGACTTAATCTGCAGCAAGGGAGATTTAGGTTAGATATTAGGAAAGTCTTTCTAACAATAAGAATAGTTAAGTTCTGGAATAGGCTTCTGAGGGAGGCTGTGGAATCCTTATCATTGGAGGTTTTTAAGAACAGGTTGGACAGACACCTGTCAGGGATGGGCTAGGTTTACTTGATCCTGCCTGAGTGTAGGGGACTGGACTTGATGACCTCTCAAGGTCCCTTCCAGCCCTACATTTCTGTGATTCCGTCTGTTGAGGTCTAAGGCATTAATTGTGGCAGCGCTGAAGAGCTTGAGTCTGATCTCATTAACCCCCATTTTAAACTCCATTGGTCTCACTGGAGTTCATGCCTGATTCATGAATGTAAGTGAGAGCAGAATCTGGCTCCTTGGATCAATACTAGAGCTGATCAAACCTCAGAATGTCCATTCTACAAGATATTCTGACATTCCAACATTTATTTTCATCCCAACTCAAAACAAAAAATTGAAGTTTCCCATTAAAAAAAAGAATCTCAAAAAAATGTCATGCTGGAAGTGTCAGAACAACCTCATCAAAGTGCTTTGTTTCAAATTTATCATTTTGACTTTTAATATCATTTATGATATAACATGACTTTTATATTTACAAATTATAATATATAATAGTCAAAACAAAGCCAAAATTAGGTGCTTTGATCTTATTGCTCTTAAGCACTTTGATAATTTTTCATCAAAAATTTTGACCGAATTGACAGTTCTCATGAAACATGTTGATCTCACTGACATAGCATTAGCCGATAGAAAATTGTTTGCCACCTGGCAGTCTGTTGCTGTTGTTTCTACATTTGCTTCCTCTCCTCTGCTGTGAAAAAGATAGTAAGTATGTTGAGTTTCAATGCATGGAGCCACCTAGTGGACATTACAGATGCAGTTACATGAAAGAGCTGGGGAAACAAGTGGCATGAGAGAGGGGTGTGAGTAATGATGTGCATTTGTCACAGATGTGAGTGAGAGAAGTTCACAAGACTGTGTGTCCCAGGGGAGGAGCAGCAGGAAGCGTGGGGGAGGGAAATGAAGTATTGAGGGGAAAAAGAAAGTGAAGGGTGATAAAAAACATGGGTTGGGGAAGGAAAGAAGAGGTATGTACAAAAAAGAGAGAAGGGTGGGGAAGAGTTAAGTTGTTACACATTTTTTGGTGATTTTCAAGACCTCCCCTTTTGTAACACTGAAACAAACACTTAAAATTAAGAACCCACCCACCCCTAATGCATTGATGTATGGACAGTCCTTTATGTACAGTAAATGCACTTTAAAAGGCACAGTGAATCACCCACGTCCCACATCTTTCTCACAGGGGGAAATCTATGGCCAGCTTGGCTGTCGCTGTGTGATAATTGTTGACAAATGCCAAGATAATCTTGGTGCTCAGCTACTGCAGCGCTGAGCATCTTAGAAATTGTTTACAGGGGTGTAATTATTTGCAGTTAGCTACCCACAGAATTTGCAGCACCCAAGGTGTTTCTAATAGGATATCAAGGGAAGAACATGGGACTTCTGTAGATAGGGAGATAACTGTATCTATTTATCCAAGGTAAAATTGGCAAGCTCCATCGCTTGGTGTGGGGGTGGAGACCTTTTGATGGCAACCGCTGTATGGGTCAGAGGTGGTGTTGCCAGTGATATTCAAAGCTGGTCAGTTAGAAAGGACTGGTACTATTTGCATTGCTGCCCCCGAGTGGGGACTTCCACAGTCCCCTTCTGCTTCATCCTCTTTGTACTAGAGAAGAAGGAGCTACTGTCCTCTGAGTGACAGGCCTGACACTGGAAAGCTCACAGGAGAAATGAACAAAGCAGTTCCTGAGCAAGAATTCCTCTACCTCCTGACTGATAAAGAGCCCTCCAGCCAGGAGGGTGCAGGCGAATCCTGGAGGGCGCTCGCCAAGGGATCTATGGGTTCAGAACCATTAACAGTCCAGAAATAAAATAGCAGCAGAATGAAAATGCAAAGAATATGGGATCTTAAATGTTCAAGGAAGCTATTTACATTACTCTTTTGTGAGGCAGTCAGTGACGGTGAGCTCTCTGACTCCACTCCCTACAGTGCCTGCTACTAGGTAAGGCTGGGATGAGAGTAGCTGAGATGTTCACCCGCCATTCCCTACAGCAATGGTTTTCAACCTTTTTCCATTTGTGGACCCCTACAAAATTTTGAATGGAGGTGCGGGCCCCTTGGGAAATCTTAGACACAGTGTGCGGACCCCAGGTTGGAAACCACTGCCCTACAGCAACTCCTGCCTGGAGAGGCTGGGGCTAACGTAGCTGGCAACTCCCCTACAGCTAGTGCCTTGGTCCATTTCCTGCTGCCCCCTGCTGGGAGAGAGCGGGACTGGAGTAACTGCTGCTGTCCTATCCCCTACACAGCTCTTAGTAGAACAGGCTGGTACTGGCAGGAGCAGCACTAGCCGTTCTGCCGGGCAGGGCAGAAAACGTTTTTGGTGTCACCTCCTCCCCGCGAGTCCCTGAGCAGAAAAAAAGCCAAGTCCCTCCCTCCGCCAAAAAATCCCCCAGCAGAACAGCACAGTGGTGCAGCACCCCCTGGAAGCTGGCACCCCTGCTTCCCCACCCCAGGATACAGAAGTAACTGCTGGCGCCCTGTTCTGTCCCCAACAGTGCCTCCTTCTGAGAAAGGCTGGGAGTGGAGTAGTTGGGAGCTTCCACACAGGGAAGAGGCACCCGCCTCTTTCCCCTCACAGAGCTCCTTGCTGGGAGAGGCTGGCACCACTTTCGCCATAACCTGGGGTGCTCCCCACAGCCATTGTAGGGTCTGCCCAGACTCATCCATTTCAAATCGGCAAGCATGCTGACTTTCCACTGTGCCAGAGAAAGAAACCTGTCAGCTGCATCCCCACAGCCCCCACCTGCGATGCATCCCTCCAAGTGCTCCCTCGCTGCCGGAGGGGAGTGTCCGGAGTTCATTCCAGAATTTCTCTCCCCAGCCCAGCCCTTGGGGAACCCACTTCCCAGCATTGGGCCCCCAGCTGGAGTAGTGATCACTACTCCCCTCTGGCTCATGGCAGTGGAGGCATCAGAGGGTTAAGTTGTCAGCTCTGTAATGTTAAACAGGTGTCAAAGGCGCCTCCATATATCTGCAGATTGAAATCAAATTCTTTGCAGTATAAAAAGATAAATTACCCAGGCGATTCCCGCCTCATCCCACTCATCAGGCCAGCGCCAGACGGCAAGCAATTTTTTTTTTTAATGTGCTAACGACCTAATCAAGCAATCAAGTTGGAGAAGATTGCGGAGTGACCCCGAGCATCCATCTGCCAGTGAGACCCCGCCATTCATTTCCACTCTGCCATGTACTTCCCTGGAAAGAAAAAAAAATTCCTAAACAAATTAACACCCAATTTTCTGTGAGTCTAATTAGTTAAATGAGGAGGTGGTTGGGGTGTCCTCAGGGAAGGAGGGGCTGCCTCACAGAGAGGCGAATGGTAACTCCGTGGCATTAATTAGCGCGGGTCAATGGCGCGGTTCCCTGGGGACCAGCTGCTTTAATTTCCCGTGATATTTCAGTGCCTGAGGCCCATCGATTCAAACTGAAATTAACTTATTTTTCAATCAGGCACGGGCTGCCCCTGGGGCTGACTCTTCCTTTGCCGCCTTCTGAATAGACCTCAAGCAATTTTTCATCTAAAGCTGATGCCTCTCCACTACGGGAAGGGAGGGAATGAGGGGAGGGTGGGGGGAGAGCGAGACAAGAGGAATGGAAATCGGAGCGAGAACACTAATAGATTTCTGTGAGTCTCCCCCCCCCACACTCCCCTTGGTGCCACCCGAGTCTCTGCTCACTGCCCCCTGGGTCACAGCCCAGAGATTATTCTGCCAATTTTCTGAGAAGATGAGGGGCTTTTCAAATGGGGAATTCAGGGCAAGCTGTGGCGATTGCCTCCCACCCCACACACCACCCTGGGCCGACCCTCCCCACAGACACCGCTGCACACAGCCTCTCTCTGCGGCTCAGCCACTCAGTAAATAATGAAAGAGAAAATCCCAGGCACCCGAGCCAAAAGCCACTAGCGAGAGACACTGCAATGGAAAATTAATTACATCCTGCAGCAAGGGACTTGCACTGAAGCTTGGCTCCTGCGAGGGTGGGGAAAAGACACAGTCTACTGGAGGGGCGCAGGAGGGGAGGAAAGCTACAGCTGCTCCAGTAGAGGCAATGTATTGCCCCCCCTGGGGTAGACATGGCGGCCCCTGCGAGAGATGTGCACAGCCACTCAGGGGAGAGGCAGAGCTGCTCCTGAGACACCTCCATGGCCCGTAGAAGGGCGCTCCCCACCCTCTCCCATGAGATAGAGGGATATTGGCAGAGCTGTGTATAGAGAGTCCCACCATTGACGTAGCAAGGGGACCTGAGGGGCATCAGCAGAGCAGCAGGTGGAAGCTTGCCCATTTCTGGCCTGCACTGTGCCCTATCCATTCAGCATGGTCAGGCCTGTGCTGTTGTCAGGAATAAAGGTGACTAAAGTCTCTCGCAACATTTGTAATAAGTCTCTCTTGTTTTGGCTTGTGATTCCTGAGGGGGACATATTTCCTCACACAGATAGCCACAAGCACGCGTTCGTGCACATGCACACAGAATCCCAGGCTAACTTAGGGGGCAGCGACAATTCACCGGGCCTCAGTAAACTGCTCTGCTCTTTACAGGTTTGGTTCCAGAATCGTCGGGCCAAGTGGCGGAAGCGGGAGAAGTGCTGGGGCAGGAGCAGCGTGATGGCAGAATATGGGCTGTATGGAGCAATGGTACGTCACTCAATCCCGCTGCCAGAGTCTATCCTCAAATCTGCCAAGGATGGCATCATGGAGTCCTGCGCCCCTTGGCTCCTGGGTAAGAGACCAGCACCCTCCCTGGGCACAGCCAGTATTCCAGGGAGTGACATGTTGAAATGGGGAAACTTAGAGTAACATTGGAAGTGTTGAGTAAGGGAGGAAGTTATCCTGCACTCACACTTTCCCCATACCCCCGAGCACAAGGACACTGCCTTTTATATTAGGGACTGACCCCTGGGGCATGGGGTCGGGCTGCCATCCCTGGGTCCTGACTTGAGGGGCAAGGGTATCAGCCCATTGGCCCAGGGGTGGGGTAAGCTATCAGTCCTCGGGTCCAGACTCATGGGGGGGGGGCTATCAGCCCTGAGCCCAGACTCCTGTGGCATGGGGTGGGGGTACCATCCCATTGGCCCAGGTTCCTGTGGCATGGGCGTCAACATCCACTGTACTCAAAAACCATAGCAGGCTGGGTTCCCTGCTACACAGCAAGAAATTGTCTGGGTCTGACTCCTGCAGCCCTTGAAGGGTCCCCTGTGTGATCCTTTGCTTTGGGGGGGGGCAACTTTTTTGTGCCTGTGATGAACCAAGTGTCCTCTTGAGTCCTCTTTTTGGGAGGAAGGGAGGGACTGGTATCCTCCCGCAGCTCCCTGCAGCTGAAGGCAGTCTAATTCCTGCCTGCCTTCTTCTGGTGGGCCGGGGCTGTGTGGATGTGGAAGTAGCAGATTCCCTTTCACATTCCTGCTCTTTGCTTCCTGTTTTCTGATCTCTCAGGCTCATTCTGCCAAAAAGCTCATTTCTGGCCTCTTAGAAATGCATTGCCCTGTCCTTCTGTCTGTGTGAATTTGGGAGCGAGAAAGGTGGAGGGGTAGGCTGTGCAAGAGGGAGGAGAACAGGCAAAGGGACACCTCTTGTCAGCCCTGTGGGTGAGAGAATAGCCAGATACCCCTCCTGCTACCTGGCTCCAGTAACAGGGTGCTGTACAAGCCGCCCCCCCCCCGCCACCCCGTTATCTTGTCATTGCTAGTTGGGTACCTTCACTGTTCGCTAGCACCAGGGAGCCCATTCTGTTTGGTCCCTCATGCCCCAGTCCTGCAGCCACACCCGTAACCTCTGGGGCAGGAAATCTCTGGCTCTTCATGATGTTTAGACTGTGCCTCCTGAAGTGGTATCATATTCGGCACATTTGTCCACTTCTAGGGTGACCAGACGTCCCGATATTTCGGTGTCTGTCCCGCGTCCCGACCGATCTTTGGTTGGGATGCATTTTGTCCTGATATCCGCTGGCAGCACTGTGGTTTTTTGCTCAGCCGACAGGACTCGGCCTTTTTTTTTTTTTTTTTTTTTTTTCCGGCGGGCCCCCCCCCCTTTTTCCCTTTTTTCCCGATTTTTTCTTCCCCTCATCTGGTCACCCTATCCACTTCTCAGGACTGGCCCTTGAGGAGCACAGGGATCTGTCCCCTCCCACCGCCCTCCTCTCCCTTAGGTGTGGCCTATCTCAGTTCTGGCCAAGTTCCATGCCTTTTGCTACAGGCAAGGTTCCTCCCTTATGTTTGGCCTGTTCAGAGCACAGAGTTGGCACAAGCTCCCCCCTCTGGTCTGTCCTGGGCTCCCCCTCAGTGCTGGCCTGTCTCTAGAAGAGAACTGGCCGGAGTTCTCCCTCATGCAGGGCCCAAAGCAATGGGCTCTCTGTGTGACTGCTGTTTGAAGCAAGGGTTTCTGCTTTTCCTTAATTCTGGCCTCTCTTTATCTTTGCTGTTTTCAGTTCAAGATGGCTTTCCCATGCCCAGGCGCTTTTCTAAACCCGAATACCAACAATTCTTTTTAGGGATGCACAAAAAGTCTCTGGAGGCAGCAGCTGAGGTGGGAAGGAAGCCGGAGGTGGAACGCCAGGCCCTGCCCAAGCTCGACAAGAGCAACAAGGAAGAGAGGGGCCCGGATCCCAAAACCACCATTTCCCAGGAGGAACTGAGAGAGAACAGCATTGCTGCCCTCAGGGCCAAAGCTCAGGAGCATAGCACCAAAGTCCTGGGGACCGTCCCTGGGGACCCCCCCACCCCAGCCAGGAAGCCAGAAAAAGAGGAGGAGGCAGCGTCAGAGGATGAGAGACAAATGGAGAAATCAAACTCATCACAAGAGGAGGAGAAGCAGATCTAGAGGGAAAGAGATGATGGAAACCAGCCCCCAAAGACTGTCTCCTCTGGGGGGCTGCAGCCTCCTCTCAGACTGACAGGGCCCCTCCGACAGCCCCTGCACAGGGAGTGAGGCCCCACATGGTCTCTCTGCATTTCAGGAAGCCACAGGCTCAGGCCAAGTTCTGACTGTCAGGTGTGTCCAGAGACTTCCCCTCAGGAGCATTCCTGCCCCTCCACCCTCCCTGCCCTCGGGACTATTCCTGCCACACTGCCCCCTCCTTTCTGAGGGATCAGGAATTATCACCATCTTCTTCTGAGAGGAGGCTGGGGCTAACTGAGGCTCTGGGTCCCTCTGTACCAGCCTGAGAACTAGCTTTGGGTCTCTCCTGTCCTGGTCCAACATACCCAGCCTCAGAGTGAGTCTCTGTCCCACCCATTCCCATGTCAGAGCGACTCTCTCCCCCCTGGTCCAGTCTCCCCCACGCCAACCCTGAGAGCGAGTCTATCCTCTGCTGCATTCCCACCTGCCCAGAGCAGCATGAACTCCATTTCCTACAGAATGTGCTCCTCCCCAGTGTGTTTATGGCACCTGGCCATTGGCACCCAAGGACCTGATGTGGGTGGGGCTGTCCCACTGCCCTCACAGGGACCATTTTACTCTTTCTCCGACCTAAAGCACTGCGGGACAAATCCATGGAAGTGTTTGCGTAAAACAGTGAGTCTATTTAAATGGTGGTTTGTATATTCCATGTGTGTCTTTCCTGACTGAGTGGTGGGGTGTCCCGGGGCACTCTGAGACAGGGAGGGTGGTGTGCTGGACAGCTGATTTTGGTCTCAGTTTTCCAGTAAGAAGCCAAGGGGATGGGGAAGAGCAGGCTTAACTTCCAGGAGCTGATCCCTACAACCTCAGGTACCCAAGACCCACCCCTTCCCTTTGGGGGTATCCCAAGTCCTACACCTGTCTTCGCCCTGTAGGCATGCCGAAGACTCATAACCCACTCAGGTACCAGGTTCCTGCCTTCAGCCACCCTGAACACATACTACACCTGACATCATGCCTAACAGGTATCCAGGATCTCACGGGTACCCAAGTGTTGCTCCCAGCTTCACCCCTTTCACGTAACTGAGACCCGGCTCCTCCCCTCATCAATACAGGCTCCGCCCCTGGTGCTGCACCCTGCTACATAAGAACGGCCGTACTGGGTCAGACCAAAGGTCCATCCAGCCCAGTATCTTGTCTACCGACAGTGGCCAATGCAAGGTGCCCCAGAGGGAGTGAACCTAACAGGTAATGATCAAGTGATCTCTCTCCTGCGGTCCATGCACTATATCATTTTAGCTGTAATCTAGGCTGCCTCAAACTGCTCCCTAGAAATATTTGGTCAGCACATTCCACTCCCCAGCATAAACTGCTGAGGTTTAATCATATGGATTAATAACAGAGTCCTCGCTGCAAGCATGCCCTGGTTCCAGCCTGTTTCCACAAGGCTCATTCTCAGAGACTTGGCTACAGCCCCCGGAACAGCAGGGCATGCCAAGAGAGCGAGAGGCCTGCAGGCTCTTCTGAATCTCAGTGTGGAGTGGGTCAAATATTGGGGGGGAAATATTCACTGAATAAATGGTTCTATATCTAACAACAATGTTTGCCAAATTAGGTATTTATTGAGCTATACTCCACCAGCTCTGTCTCTGAGTTTCAAAGGGAGCTCCAGCTGCATCCACGGATATGCAGGCATGCTCATAAACGCTCTGAGGTATACATATGCCTTACACACAGACCCCCACATGAATACACACAGGCCCTGTCACTAACAGCCACCAAAGCCCACTAGCCAGACATCACAGCTCCAAGATAACATTCTCCGCCTATCCTGGTGAGGAGCCACCCTCCATGAAGGCTCTAGGACAGCAACTTACACCTGTCCTTTCTGTCCTGCTTTCCGCTGTGAGCTGCTTTTCCCCAGAGCTACTGTTTTTATTCTGTCAAAGGTTGATCCTTCCCTTCCATGCAGCCTCTGTTTGTCTTTGTCTCCAATTTGTTTGACGTGTTAGACTATAGCCCATGGTGTGTAAATACTGTACATACAGTGAGAAAAGAATTTGGTATTGAGGTGTTTGCGATATGGAACTGTAACAACTTCTAGTCATTCAGAACCTGTGAGTTATGTGCCATTTTCTGTAAAGATATAAACAAGAATAAAGGTAAACTAAAGCTAGCAACAAGCTTGGAGGAATCATCGTCTTTTGGAGAGAGAGAGAGTGTGTGTGTGTGTATATATATATATATATATATAAGGGAGGGCTAAATGTTGCCCAGCGGAATAAAATAAAAACATGGAGCAGCCCAAAGAATTTGCTTTGTGCCGAAGCCAATGGAACCTAAAAATGTTCAACTTCTGTTCACAACCCACTATTTCCAATAGGGTGCCAAATGTGGCCCAATGAATTCTCAATTCTGTAATGCATAGAGAGGGAGCTGGGCCTCCCAACAAGCGACTAGCACATTTCAAGCAGCACCAAATAAGGCTGACATGGCATTGGCCATGGTCACCCTTGCATCATATTGCAGCGAGATTGGTGCTCAGGGGCCACATTTACAATTTGCTCCCCAAACGCCACAGACTATCTTACACTCAAAGGCCAAAATGCAAGGGAGTTATTTCCTGGACATCATGTAGGATGTATGGAAGCTTGGGGGCCTCCTGCGAAGGGGGCTAGTGGTGTATGTTCTAAGGCTCCATATTTCAAGATTTACATAGCGCTGCTTCCAATACCCTGAGTGTACACACACGCCCCACACACAGGATTTCACTTCTCACACCTCATACGCATCCCACTTCAGCCATGTACACTCTGTCTCACAAGCATTTACACTTTGCACACACACACATGGTCACACCTCATAGACACAGATTGCACACACCTTGCACACACCTGTACTTACACATTCATACTTACCCAGGCACAGTTCTGCTTTGCACACCCATGCACCTCACATACACCCTGCAGACATGAACACACTTGACGTACCAACACAATGCCATGCTTACACATTGCGCACATCCACGACTTGCATGCACCCATTGCACTTGTCCACACTTCACTTAAGTGTACACAGCACACTTGGCACACATGCCATTCAATTTAATAGTATTGTACTGATATGACAAGCTATAGGAGCATTGCCAAAGTAGCAAACATACCAGGCATCGTGTAGAGATAGCTACAGTATGGTTTAGATGGGGCTTCACAACTGCACATGGAACCAGAAGTCCTGTTCTGCAGCATTCTCAATAAAAAGGTATGGTAACTGGCCAATACACTATATCCATGAAGTCAAGGCAGTGTCCTTCCTCCCTGAGAAAACCATTGGGCATATCTTAATTATCCTTCATTGCTCATTCACCAATGTAAAAAATACACAATGGGGGAGACGTGCCTCTTTTATAAAAGAGGTTGGTGACACTTTCGACTCAATCTGGCACCCAGGACTGAACCATCCATTGCTACAAAACCTTCAATTGCTATTGGGGTTGTGGAGCGGGGGAACATACGACTCCATTTACCAAGTTAGGTGTAGGGAAAAAGACAATTGAATGCAAACAGAGGCCTTCAACTGAGAAAGGCACGAGAGAGCACATGCAGAGGGGTCCGTCTCACACGTTGGCATCACAGGCAGAGCTTGTCATGCCAACAAAGTATTACTGAACTGAAATGGAAATTGCAAGTTTGGGCTTTTACGTCAGCCCACTCTTTTCAGCACACACTTCAGTGACCTATGAGGCCTACTGGCGCAATCCCTTGATCCAGCTGATCCAGGGTACTACTCAGAGATAAAGCCACCAGTGGGGCTAGAGAACACACACTGCACCTCAGGAGGAAGTGATGCAACGGTGTCTTTAAATGCAAAGCTCCCCAAGTCTGGACACCAAGCCAGTCACTCAGTGTAACTGAGAGCAGCCTGAAACTTGCTCTAAATTTCACCAGGCTGTAGGAAAGCCCTGGCCATGAGGAGAAGAGGGACTGAAAGCTTTATTACCTAATATATAAATCACTGGAACTAACTGATTTAAAAAAACAATCCCACACTAGCTGATACCTAACCACAGTGCCAAACTTCCACGGACTCTTACCAAATACAGAATCCGTGCCCACAAGCAAGAGGGAGAAGCTCTGCAACTGGAGACACAAATGAAGAGAGGAACAGCTAGGCAGAGAAGAGATTGAAATAGTCATTTTTATTCCTGTGTCCAAACTCCAAGGGTGTGAGAGACAGGCTTCCTCAAACTATCAGAAAGACTTAAAGACTTTCCATTAAATGGCAATAAAGAAAAACTAGGTAACCCTGTGTAGCCAATGCACTGGCCCTGGTCCTGTCTTGGTGTGAAAAGAAAGTGATGCAGAGCTGGCACCAGTGTCTGCATAAGGAACTGACAAAAATGACAGTGAATTCATGGGGGACCAGTCACAGAATCATAGACGTGTAGGACTGGAAGGGACCTCAATAGGTCATCTACTCCAGTCCCCTGCACTCACAGCAGGATTAAGTAATAACTAGACCATCCCTGACAGGTGTTTGTCTAACCTGCTTTTAAAAAGCTCTTAAAGACAGAGATTCCACAACCTCCCTAGGCAATTTATTCCAGTGTGTAACGACCCTGACAGAAAGTTTTTTCTAATGACCAACCTAAACCACCCTTGCTGCAATTTAAGCCCATTGCTTCTTGTCCTAGCCTCAGAGGTTGAGAACAATTTTTCACCCTCTTCCTGGTAACAACCTTCAAAACTGTTATCATGTCATCCGCCCCCGACCCCCCCCGTTCAGTCTGCTTGTATGACACATTATGCCAATAATTATCATCAAATTACACCTCACCCACAATGCACATAGCCCACTCCCCAACAAACCTCCTGTGTCTAATCTCCAGGCACCTATAGCTGTAATTCACTGGTGAGGGTATATCCCACATCCCCAACCCACAGAGGATGTGAGCCTAATACAGGCACCAGTTACAGAGCCTGACTCTCTAGCGCTTCAGCTCTGGAGGTCCCTGGTATGAGCCAAGATGGTGGCTATCATGCATTCCCCTCCCTGCTCGCCTGTGTCTCCTTCCTGGGTGTCTCATCTCTGAAAGCAGGAAAGAAGGGCTGTGAGTCACTCATCAGCCTAGGGCCCCTCTGCGGGGGCGGGTAACTCCTGCCCAGTAAGGGAGGCTGATGGTGCCAGGGAGCTGTAATGTGGTCTGGCGCCAGTGTGGTTTGTCACAGTAAAGTCTGACCTAGCCCAGCTGTAGTGGGGGAAGTTAGGCATCTTCTCCAGGCCTCACTGTGCAAGGAATGGGGGTGACACAGGGAGCCAGCTCAGGCCGCTCCAGACCTACCCCACTTAGAATTAACCCCCCAGCCCCGCAAGGCAAGGCCGTGAGGCAGCATCACCAACTCTCCTCGCCAGTAAGCAACTGGGCCTTGCTGGAGCCAGTGACGGCTGATGAGGGAAAAGCACCCCCACCCACCCCGCCAGGGGGAAAGCGCCTTCTGATTGGTTGCCTTCCCCACTTCCTCACCTTATAGGGAAGAGCAGCCAATCAGGGCTGCTGCAGGAGGCAGCCACAGCTCTCACCCCTCCCCTCAGGCACCAAAGGATTCTTTGGGTAGGGGCGGGAGACACCGTTTTCATGAGAAGGGGGGGAGAACCTCCCTCTTGTGAACAATGGGTCCTTCAACACTCTGCTCCTTCCTCCTGCCAATGCCAGGCCTGGGAAGGGGGAGAGGGGGGTGAATAACCCCTAGAGCTGCCCTCCACACCAGGAAGGGGGAGAGGGGACCCCTGCATATGCCCCCCCAGCCTGGGAGAGGAGGATGAAGAACCCCAGGTGCTGCAGGTGGGGCTGGCGGGGGGGGGAGAGGGGGGACGGGACACAAATGCTGTGGGGCTGGGGGAACAGACAGATACAGGGACTGTGGAGAGTAGAATTGATGTGGGGCTAGAGGGGCAGAATTAACTGCTGGTCGGGGGACAGGCAGATGGGGGGTTGGGGGGGGCACTGAATTGTTCATTTGGGGGAGAAGCTGGAAGCTCTACACTATGTGGCAGCCCACAATAGTTCTTGCAGCAAGGGGCCAAATCACTTTAGCTGTTTTGGAGCACTGGCAACACTAAATTTGTCCCCGCCACACACAGTGGGGATGGGCGGAGGGAGTGGGAGGAGTTAAAAAAAATCAAAGATGGACCAAAAACCACAATATAATATTTAAAAAAAAAAAAAAAAAAAACAACTCATGATTTTGGGGGCAATCTAGTGATTTTGGGGGAAGCAGTCATGATTCTTTGAATATTTAGGGTTGGCAATACTGCCTGATGGGGGCTGCTTAGGAGGGTATTTCTACTGATGGGAGGGACACTGCAGAGGGGGACAGATGTAGTGGAAGTGCAAGGGAGCAGGGCAGAGAGGGGACTCAGGCAGAAAACTAGAGGAAGGTTTGCCTGCTCTGAACCCTTACACCTCCAAGTGGTGGAGATGGGGCTCGGTGTTGCCTAGGTTTAAGAAAGTGCCAATGTGACTATGAGGTAGGACTGTGTTGGGGTCCACTAGGCATAGCTACCAGGTAACTCAGGGGAGTAGAAGGCCAAAGAGCCGATGAAGCTCTTCTGCTCTGGGTCTGTGAACCACAAGACTCCATTTTGTGAACTCTCACCTACTTCTGTGCTAACTGCTTACATGCTGAAGCAGAAATGTAAGGGTCAGCTTTTCTCTAGCATACAGCTGCTGTTTTGCTCAGACTGCTGTAAACAGGCCTTGCAAGGCCAAAAGATTAGGGTTACCATACGTCCGGATTTTCCTGGACATGTCCGGCTTTTTGGGACTCAAATCCCTGTCCGGGGGGAAATCCCAAAAAGCTGAACATGTCCGGGAAAATCCGGCGCCGCTGG
>NW_020664447.1:59733611-59735530 GCF_002925995.2 Terrapene triunguis
AGCCAGGCTGGAGAGGCTGGGGCCGGGGCCGGCTGCCGGAGGGGACCAGAGTGGGCCGCGCCTCCTCCCTCCCCTCGCCCCACCCCCGCAGCTTTCCTGCTTCAGGCTTCCCGCGAATCAAATGTTCACGGGAAGCAGGGGAAGGGGTGGAGTTGGGGCGGGGCCGTGGGCGGGGCTGGGGCCGGGGCCCCGTGGAGTGTCCTCTCTTTGGACACTCAAAATATGGTAACCCTACAAAAGATAAGCAGACGAATGGGAACTTTTCTAACTGTAACTGCTAGAGAAGGGAGGGGTGGGAGGGGTAAGAGGGAGTAACAGAACAAAGGCTTACACAGAAACAGCTTGGAGTATAAAAGGGAAAAGTTGTTTGTATGTGTTGCACTGGATTTGAGACATGCTGGTCTCCTAGTGCCATTTCAGAGCTCTGAAATAAACTTGGCTTGCTTTCTCCCCTCGGTGTCTTTATTGGTGCCAAGCACACCGGGCGATGGACCCCTGTTTGCCATATCTCGAGGCCTTTTAGGCAGGCAACAACTATATCTGAGTTGCTCATGTCTAGTGCGGACACACTGACCCATTTGTGCACAATTGACTGACGAGCAGACAGTGTAAGTCTCGCTTGTAGACAAGGCCTCATCCTGCTGCATAAAGAACAATCCTGGTGTTTTGCTTTTGTCACAGGGTCATTGGTATGTTGTATACACACAAGGATCTGAACAATGACAATCAGTCCTCCTTTGAGGGACTTATGCAGTGGGGTTACAGCCCTAACGTGTAACTCTGCCAATGGTTCTGATGCTAGGCGAGACACTCCCCTCTCCCCCACCCCCGCTCCTTTTCTCTATGGAGGCAGCCCCTCCCTGTGGACAGACTTTCTTCCTCACTGGTACCTGATCAGCGCTTCAGGCAAGTCAGATTTCCACTGATCAGGGAAACAAGAGCCACAAGGGATCCCACTAATGAAGACTGAAGAATTAGAGACTCATTAACCTTCTGGGCTCAACCATTGATTCCTTCAGCATGTCTGGCCTGGCACCAAGACTGGCCTGGGCTTTGGGTTGCCAATTTTGGTTGGACATATTCCTGGAGGTTTCATCACAGGACATAATCTTTAATTAAAAATTAATCTGTAATTGCTGGAGACTCCAGGACAATCCTGGAGGGGTGGCAACCCTACCTGGGCTTGTCACAGCCCCCTACTGCAGGGGGATGGGGATCCCCCTCATGTTCCTCCCTCCTCGTTCCTGTCCCTTGCAAAGCAATTGGTTAGATTCTATAAAAAAACAAAACCTTTGCATTAAAAATAGTTGTCTATTTAGGCCCTGAGGAAAAGAAAAGCAGAAAGAAGCCGGCAGCTCTCATGTTCAGAGATAAAATCATTCCTGCCAGGGGCAGGAGGCATAAATTAGATGCGATGGAATGTAGAGATTCACTCTGGTACCACAGGGGGAGAGTACCCAGACCAATACCCCCAAGTCTACCTGAGGAAGATGGCCTGGCTTGATCCCATAACCCCAGTCCACCATAGGACATGGCCTGGCCCAGTGACTTGTCCCATGGGTTAGCGGGATGGAATTGGGGTGGAAGATGGCACAGCTCAATACGCCCATAGAGGTAGGTGCTGAGCACACCATGGCACAACTCACAGGGGGAGCCAGCCAGGGCCGGCTCCAGGCACCAGCCGAGCAAGCTGGTGCTTGGGGCGGTAGATTGTTCGAGGCGGCATTCCGCCCAATCCTAGGGTGGCACGGTCGCTTTTTTTTGTTGTTGTTGTTCCACTCCGGCCGCCCTGTAGGGGGCGGCGGCGCGGAGGACGGGAGTGCCATGCAGCAAGCCCGGCAGGGCAGTCCGCGTCCTTCCCTCCCAGCCGACTGGAGCGGTGCGGAGCCTCCCGGCAGGTAGCGCAGCAGTCGGGGCCG
>NW_020664447.1:59735630-59863081 GCF_002925995.2 Terrapene triunguis
TTTTTTTTTTTTTTTTTGCTTGGGGCGGCCAAAAAGCCAGAGCCGGCCCTGGAGCCAGCCTGGCTTGACACCTCTCTGTCCTGCAATGAGTTGGGGCACGCCTGACACAGCCTGCTCATGTGGGAGAGGACAGGCCTCCCCCGGTCCCTCACGGAGGAGAAGGCCCCACCCAATATCCCTGGTCCCATGGAGGGAGCTCAACTTGGACTGACACCCATCATTACATGAGGGGCATATTACGTGACACAGAGCCACCACAGCCTGATGGCTCCTACATCACCCAATGCTGCAAGGTGGAGGTGGCCTGGTTCAATGACCCTCCAGTCCTGTGGGAAAACAAAGCCCAGCACATAACATTCCTGTGTATGGAGATGGTCCAGCCAGCTGCTCTCACAGGGAGAAGGCCTAGCCTGACCTACTGGTCCCACAGGTGGAAGCAGGAGTGCCGCCAGCCTTCTTGCCGCCCTAGGCGGCGGAAGGTCCCACCCCTGAAATGCCGCCCCCGACAGAGGCAGCGGAAGGTCCCGCCCCCGAAATACCGCCAACGACCAGGGCGGCCGAAGATCCGGCCGCCGTGGTCACCGCCTCCCAAATGTTAGTGCCCTAGGCGACCGCCTAGGTCGCCTAATGGGTTGTGCCGGCCCTGGGTGGAAGACAATGCAGACTGACGCCCACCCCCGCCCCCATCCTGTTAGAGGAGATGACCTGATCTAAAGCCCAGAAGGCCCACATGGGGGCTTTACCTGGTGCAAGCCCCCTACTCCCAGTCTGACATATCCTGGATCCACAGGGGGAGATGGTCTGGCCCTACTCTACCCAGGCCTGTAAGATGGAGATATTCCAGCTCAATTCTCCCCAGTCTCCCTGGGCTGACATCGCCAAGGGAAAAATGGACCTACTCACTGGCATATATGCCTATAGCAGTAGTAGGTCTGGCATGACACCCAATTCCTGCAGGGGGAGATGACCTGGCCTGACACATCCCACTCCCATGGGGCTAAATGGTTAGCCTGCCTGCCTTGATGTATACTAGTCCTGTGCATGGAGACCTAACAGCAGTGATGCCAATTTTCACAACTTCATCACCCGTAACATGAGTAACCTGAGTTTGGCCCACTGCTGGAGCAAGTCTCGGAGAAGCTCCAGCCTTCACAGCAATTTCAGACCACCCATCAGAAACTCCCCTCTGATAGGCTGTTATTTCCCAGGAGGTAGGGAAGTGGGGAAGGCAGCCAATCAGAGCTGAATGGGGGCTGGGGCACAGGCAGATATGGGGACAAAATTAATGTGGGGGCTGGTGGAACCAAATTGAATGGAGGTAGGGGGCAGATGCATAATTATTTGCTGGGCTGTAGGATGGGCTGATGTAGGGCTTTTGAGAGGACAACAGCTTTAATTAGCCAGTTCGGATTTGGGGAGAAGCTGAAAGCTCCACACCCTCAAACAGCCACTGAGAGCTCGTGCACTGGGACAGGGGTGTGTGTGTCAAAAATCACTTTATACATTTGGGAGATCTGGAAACACTGATGATCCCATGTGCGTCCGCACACACACACACACAAACACACACACACACACAGAGGGAGTGGGCAAGGAGAGTTCAAAAATTGAAAGAGACAAAAAAATATAATCTTTCTTTTTTAAAACTCATGATTTCTTGGGGTCAAACACATGATTTTTGAACTTTTGGGGTTGGCACTAGTGTAGGTGTCCTAAAGACCAAGACTGGCCATTTTGAAAGGGAAAATCATCAGCACAGGAAAACACAAGGGGGCAAGCCAGACATGTCCCCCTCAATACCTTTTGCCCCAGGGGCTTAGTTTGTGTTCCATGTGCTTTAACTCTGCCAATCCTGGAGCCAGTCCAGTGGGAAATACTCATGTGCTGTGACCTGAAAAAGCCACTGGAGGTCACTCTTTTTCCAGTCAAGAATTACTGAGGCTGCAGCTGCCCCTTGCCTTCCTTCCCGGAACCACTCCCAGTCTTTCTCCCTGCATTGCCCCAGCACAAGCCCGTGGAGATTATTATTATGTTCCCTCAAACCCGATCCCCTCAAGTGTGCTGGGTGCATCACAGAGCCCTGCCCCAGTGCAAGGAGGGAACAGAAGCTACATAAAGGAACTCTCATGCTCCTTGCTAAGGTTGCATCCAGCTTCTCTCCCTCCCTGTCCCTGCCCCTTTAGACACAGTCACTCAGCCAGGCCTCTCTACACCTGCCCCTTAGACACAGTCACTCAGCCCACTCATTCTGTGCCTATCTCTTTAAGATACAATCGCTCAGCCCAGCCTCTCTGCTTCCCTCCACCTGCCCATTTAATTACACATTCACTTCCCCCCTGACCACCTTCTTACTCCAGCTCACATATTTCTCCAGCCTATGGGCAGTTTTTAACTCTTGTGTTTGTAATTCCTGCTTGATGCCTCAGACTCCCCTAGTTCAGGCAGCCTACATAAAGCTGCCCTCTTCCTGCAGCTCTGTTCTTACAGACTCTGACCTCTAGCCTCTTCCCCAGCTCTTCCTCCCAAACCCATTTTCCTAGCACAAAAATTTGGCATTGCTGATATCAGAGGGGCTTCTGGAGCAGTGAAGCTGCAGCCCTGTTGTGTTCATGCTGCTGGTTCTCTGCCTCCTGGGAGCCTGGATGCACCTGGAAGGAGGTGGTTGACAGGGCTTCAGTCCCTCATGGTGCTAGCAGAGACTATTTGGGGACTTAGGGCATCAGGGAAGGCCCCTTCACTGTTGTGGGGACTGTGGGCTGTTGCCAATGCATTTGGTGCTGTACACACAGTCATTCCTTTGCAATCACTGGGATTCCACTGTCCTCCCAACACCCAGATTCACACCTGACTGCCATAGCTGCCTCCTCTCTTCCCTTTCATAGATTTAAGGTCAGAAGAAACAATTAACCCATCTAGTCTACCCTCCTGCATATTATGGGCTAGAGAATTTCACTCATATCCAGGGCCTTGGCTGTCAGCACATCCTGGCAGCTCTTCCTTTGCAACATCTCTGAGTTCCACCGTGAACACTCAAAGCTGCTCCATGTCTTGGCCTTCTCTCTCATCTGACTCCTACCACCGCCTCCTCGCTAGCCTCCCTATATCTCATCTCACTGCCCCTCTGCTGTCACTTGGACACACAGATTCCCTTTCAAATTTCCTTGTGGGGCATTTCTGCTCTAGCACGATCTTGGGCTCATTTCCGCCTATTCCCCACCCTCCAGGCAAGCTTCCATCCCCTTCTCCCAATCCCTGAAACCGCTTCCCTGGTCTTGCACCAAATGACCAGGCTCTACTCATTGAAACCTTTGTCTTTCTATAAATCCTAGAAGCTACGTCACCCCCTGCAGTGAGAATGCCAAAAACCCAAACAAAACCATCTCAGAGGCAACCAGCTTTTTTCTCTCATTCTGCATAGGAAGCTGGGACTTTGAGGGTAGGGATCCCTCTTTTCTTTATTGGGCTATTCTCCACACCCTTCATGTCTGTTATCCTTTCACTGTAGGCTAGATTTTTGTCCCACTATGGCCCATTGATGCTGTCCACTCGTGCAAAGGGTTTGGAAACCCCTGTCGGGGGGCATTCCCCTAGCATAAGAGCAGCACAGGGCCCTACACTGCTCTCAGCAGGGGTGTGTTGGGGTGCAGCTAGTGGCTAGAAGGGGGAGTGGCCAGGGTGGTTTGAGCTCTCACTATTCTGGGCTGTGGGACAATCCCTGGGCAGCTATACAATGCTGCTGTTAAGTTAGGGGCTGCTGTAACTTACTCCAGGAGCTGTGCTTGAAGTCACTTTTGCCTAGCCCTTGCCTTTGGCGTTACATCTCCAGGGAGGTGCAGATCAGAATCTGGCTGTGTCTCTTCAGTCCAACTTTAGATGGGAAGCCCCTTGGGACAAGGATCTCACTTTTACAGTCACCAGTAAAACTCTGTGCACTCTGTGGCAGGGCATAAATAGCAATGACAATAAAGAGGAAGGCACAGTCCCTGCCCCAGAGTGTATATAAACAGCCCAGATCCCCTTGGGTGACCAGCTGCAGGTGCGATCTCAGTCAGCAAAGAGTTTTCATAGACTCATAGTAGACCCATAGTTCTGTGGTGGACTGTGGCTGAAAGACTTTGGAAGAGTATTTTTAGGAGGATTCTGACTGAGGAGAGTGAGGCCATTTGGAACATAAAGGAAGGGAAACAATTTCAGGTACAGGGGGCAGCATGAGTGGGGGAGGCACAAAGTGAGATTGGGAGAAGAATTCAAGCAGAGCAGATAGGCAGGAGCCTTGGGTGGGGTCAGATCAACCTAGCAGGCAACCTGCTCCATTCAACCTCTAAGCAAGGGCAGGTTAGTGATAGGACAAAGGGAAAGTGTAAGGTGACACAGGCCAGCCTGGATTGCTCCAGCTGCTGAGAATACAATCACCAGCCAGTTCTGGCTTCAGTGCAAAAGCAGTTGTCAGAATTCAGATTAGCATGAAGGTTATTCCAGTCAAACATTCCTACAGCCCACCCCCTTTCCTTCCCTTAAAAGGGATTGAATTTCCTTTGCATGTATCCATCTGGAACAGGCGAGAGAGAGCGTCAGGAAGAGACGGGGCACCTCGTGAGCTCTCTGCTGAGTGCGGATTTATAATCTGATGAACAGAGAGAGACCCAGCTAACACCCCACTCCTTCCGGCTCAAGGTCACAGCTCCAGGGCAGAGTGAAAGCACTTAACCTGGAGTTTGTATCTAAAGAAGAAGAGCACAGTTCTGAAGACCATTTCCTGCTTGTTGCAGAGTTGGGGATCTCTCTTGCAACCCTGGATCATGGCCTGGCTGCTTCCCAGGGCTTGCTGCCTAAAAGTCTTCTGTCAGTCCTCTAGAGGACCCTTTTCTTCTGGAATAGCTAGAGCTTGGAGCGGTGGGCCCCTGACTGCATATATGCCGGAAGCTGTAGCGTTCGCTGGATCAAGGGACCACCCAGGGCTGTACAAGGTGTCAGTGGAGCACGTAGATGAATTCTGGGGAGCTCTAGGGAGAAGCCGACTCATGTGGATTAATCCTTTTCACTCTGTCAAAGACTGTAATCTACAGCAGGGCTGGGTGTCCTGGTTCCTGGGAGGACAACTGAATGTAGCAGGTAAGCAGGAAGCCAGACCCCCCCACTCCCGTTTGCTGGCCTCTTGGGGAACCCATCTGGTCCCAGCATCTTCAGGATGGATCCTTTTCAGTCTCATGAATCTGTTCCTGGGAATGCACACACCGTTAACTCCTTCCGTTAGCCAGTGGCTACTGGGGAAGTTCTAAGGCAGCAAGAATTAGCTTTCTGTTTTTAGACACTTTCTTGGAAGTGCACTGATCTGTCTTTCCCCTGCATGTGGAAATCCTAACCTGAGAGGAATAGTCTGAGGAACAGACACCAAAGAGGGAGGAGGGAAAGGGAAGAAAGTGTGTCAGAGAGTGAGGGTGTGAGTGTGAGACAGCACCTGCCTCTGACCCCCACTTTCCCTGGCGTGTTTGTTCCCAGTCTTATTCTCCTCACACCCAAGTCTGGTGGTGCTCAACGGTGCCACTCAATCCAACACTTTCATGAAAACTAGGGCGGTAGAGCTGAGCAGCACATTCTGGTAAAAGGATTCAAATGAGGGATGGTCTCTCAGATCCAGGCACAAACTCAGCCAGAGGATTCCTGCCAGGAACGGTCTAATCGGCTGTGTGTGGTAGGTGTGTAGGAATGTGATTGGTTGTAGGGGAGTGAGTGTGTCTCATTAGCATGTGTGAATACAGCTGGACCATCACGTGCTGTGAGCCTAGCTGCTCTCACAAGCTAAGTGTCATTGGGCCTGGTCAGTACCCTTTTGTGGGAGTCCTCAAAGGTGCACCCATGTGCTACTGGGGTCATCAAGTAGAAGTTAGTGCGCGTCCCTTATCAATGAGTGCCTCTTCACAGTGCTAGATAGCAGCACTGCCAACCCCAACCACTCAAAAATCATGAGTCAGGCCCCCCAAAATCATGAGATTTCAAAAATATTAAGTTTTGGTTCTTTTTTTATTTGCTTTCTGATTTTTGAGCCTTTAGGGGTCACATTTTCAAACTTTTATCTGGAACCACGAGGGAGAGAAATTTATTTTTTTTAAATGAAAGCTGAAAGTCTCACATAATCACAACTCCAGGAGCTGGAGCTCTACAACAAACAACATATGTAATGAGACTCCCAATAAAACTACAAGTGTTGGCAACACTGGTGTTGTCAGAGGAGCCCACTTTGGGATAAGTTTTAAAACCAAGGTCTTGACCGCTTGTGGTCATTAAACATTCCGGGAACTCTAAGTACCCCCAGAGTTCTGGCCCTATTCCATCTCAGGTGATTGCATTCTGCTTCCCTACATTCCCTCTGTAGTGCTCCTCACTTGCTGTCCTAAACTGCCTTCTGGAGTGCTGCTGTCACTGTTTAATAGCTGCCCCATTTCACTAAAGAGGCAGCTGCATTTCAGTGGGAGGTGAAGTGTTCTCTGTGGATTGCTTACCTGCCACACAGGGTTGCTGAGAAATGACTGAGTTAATATTCATGAGGCACTCAGAGAGCCGCCAAGGACAAGTGCAGAGGGCTGTTATGGTTACTCAGGGTGTTTGGGGGAAGTTTCTGGTTAGGAATGTGCAGATTGCAAGTAAGGATGAGGAGGATGGTCATGGGTGTGGTGGGTAAGAAGGTGTGGGAGTGGAATTGGGGTGGTGCTTCTGACCTGATGGCTGGTGCTAGCAATGATGTGGTTTAATGGGTTGAATAAAAGTCAAACTTACAATGCAGCCACCCTGATTGGTATTCAGAAAATGGAGTCACTAGCACTGGCTTTACTAGAATTGAAAATAGCTGAGCCTGTAATGACAGTCAATCTTCTCTTTCAGTGAATTGTCTGGATCGACATGTCCACACAGCCCCAAACAAAGTGGCCCTGATCTGGGAGAAAGATGAGCCTGGGAAAGAAGTCCGGGTTACATACAGGTCAGTACTTACCTCTGTACTTACCCCATCAATTCCCCCATCCTGAGCTGGAGGAATTGAGCACAGAGGGCTGGTATGGTTACTTATCTGATTAAGGAACCAGAGTCTTTCATCTCCAGCTCTGCGGGGCTACCAGAAGGGAAGGGAAGCTAGCCCCATCTGTTCCCAGTTCAAAGAAACTTCTGGGATGAGAGAACTTCTAATTACAAGCTGGTTTCTTTGGACAGAGAACTGCTTGAGTTGACCTGCCGTCTGGGAAACACCTTGAAACGACAGGGAGTGAAAAGAGGTGACCGAGTCACCATCTACATGCCCCCATGCCCTCTGGCTGTGGCAAGCATGCTAGCCTGTGCCCGGATAGGAGCCGTACACACTGTGGTATTTGCCGGATTCAGCTCCGAGGCTCTAGCTGACAGGATCCGGGATGGTAAGCGCCTTCTTCAAACTGATAGGTGCTCTGTGCACAAATTGTCCCTTCATCCTGTCCCCTTGGAGAACAATATCAACCCCTGTCAGCTTCAGTGACCAGTGGTGCTGAGGGTGTGGTGATTGTGCCCGAAGCTTCGTGGCAAACTCCTCCTGTCCTGGCATTCTTACTCCTCCAGCCATGGAGGAGAGAGTGGCCTAAGGGAGTGGAGGAAATGTGTGGGCCCGGGATCACATGCTCAGGCCACCCAAGAACATCGCCACAACTCCCCACAAGCTGTAGCTACAGACAAGCCCTGCCCTGAGAGACGGTTTGGAAAATAAAAGCTGCAGCCAGGAAGTCAACTGAGGGAGATGAAACAGTTTGCACAGGGATCACTCATTCCCACGGGCGGCCTGGAAGGAAGAGGCTTAAGATGCAGCAGGGGAAGTTCAGGTTCAATATTCAGAGATGCTCGCTAACCCTAAGCAGAGCTCAACACTGGCACATGCTACCAAGGGACAGTGCTGGAATGCTCCTCATCAGCGGAGCTCTTTAAGGAGAAACATCCTCTGCCCTGTCAGGGATGATTAAGGAATCCTGCCATGACGATGCACGGCAGGGAGGAGAGGACTAAATATCCCAGTAGAGGGCCTGCCCTGATCCAAGGCTATTCACTAGGTCTCTCTAGAAGCCTCTTCCAGTCCAATGGATGCTGTGCCTGGCTTCATCAAATTCAGCATTTTAAAAATAAGCTCCTAGAGCAGCAAGGTCTGTCAGGCCATCCCCTCTTGGCATGGAGGCTTGAGTTCTCTGCCTCATCAGAGGGAGCAAGGGCCTGGAATGCTGCCTCTCATCAGGTTGTATGTGACTTAATGGGACACATTAATGGGAAAGAAAGAGTTTAAAACTGCTGCTCTTATTTTAAAGAGAGGCCATGAAAACTGGAGATGGGAGGGGGAAAGAGAGAGAAAAGGCATGCGGGGCAGGGCAGGGTTAGATGTGTGTGTGGAGCTGGAGGTGTGGGGGCTAGACATCATGGTAATAATGATGGAGGGCGAGAGGGCAGGGGAGCAGCTGGGCTGAGGTAAAGGGCTGATCATGCTGCTGTTTGTTTTCTTCTCTTTTGCCCTCTTCAGCACAGTCAGAGACAGTGATCACTGTGAACCAGGGGCTGAGGGGGGGCAAGGTTATTGAGCTGAAGCAGACAGTGGACCAGGCCGTGCGTGCATGCCCGCTGGTGAAGCGAGTTCTGGTTTCCATGAGGACTGAGCAGAAGGTTCCCATGTCAGAACTGCATGTGCCGCTGGAGGAGGTGAGATGCCATATGGAGCTACCACCAACTTCCCCCCAGGGAATCAGGAGAAGTGGTGGGGGGGTGGGTTTCCAGCCCAGCCCAAAGGACCGTGTTTGCACTTAGATGCACCGGGGCCATTGTTCTGGGGTAACAGTGTCATGGTCCGAAGCTTATTGCCCAGGCCAGGAACCTTCCCAACAACAGTTTCCCTGCTCTCCAGAATGAATGAATGAGTTAAAGTGGGGAGCTCTTGGAGACGCAATGTTCTCTGTGTAACATCAGGGGCTGGCAGTACTAACCAGAGCCTGCAATAGTGTGGGCAAGACCTTGAAAACTATCTGCCCATGTGCCTCAGACCTGGCCTATAGCACTCCCTGCTATTCCAGCCCTGGGCTCCCCACACATCTTTGTCTATGCACCTCATTCCTGGCTTGCAGTACCCCTGCTGTTCCAGTCTGGGTGGGGCCCACAGCCACATTTACTGACTGCAGTCAGTGCTATACAAGGCATAAACAGTGACGTGGGCTGTCTCTCTTGGTGTTTACACTCTTAGGCCTGGTCTAAACTACGAGTTTAGGTCGACTTTAGCCGCGTTAAATCGAATTAAGCCTGGACACGTTCACACGACGAAGCCCTTTCTTTCGACTTAAAGGGCCCTTTAAACCGGTTTCTTTACTCCACCTCCGACGAGGGGATTAGCGATAAAATCGGCCTTAGGGGGTTGGAATTGGGGTAGTGTGGACGGAATTCGACGTTATTGGCCTCCGGGAGCTATCCCACAGTGCTTCATTGTGACCGCTCTGGACAGCACTCTCAACTCAGATGCACTGGCCAGGTAGACAGGAAAAGCCCCGCGAACGTTTGAATTTCATTTCCTGTTTGCTCAGCGTGGAGAGCACAGGTGACCACGCAGAGCTCATCAGCACAGGTAACCGTGATGGAGTCCCAGGATCGCAAAAGAGCTCCAGCATAGACAAAACGGGAGGTACGGGATCTGCTCGCCATATGGGGAGATGAATCAGTGCTAGCTGAACTCCGAAGCAGTAAACGAAATGGCAAAATATTAGAAAAGGTCTCCAAGGCCATGAAGGACAGAGGCCATAACAGGGATGCACAGCAGTGCCGCGTGAAAATTAAGGAGCTAAGGCAAGCCTACCACAAAGCCAGAGAAGCAAACGGAAGGTCCGGGGCTGAGCCGCAAACATGCCACTTCTACGCGGAGCTGCATGCCATTCTAGGGGGTGCAGCCACCACCACCCCAACCGTGTGCTATGACTCCCTCACTGGAGAAACACACAGGGAAGAGGGTTCGGAAGAGGAGGATGGAGAAAATGTAGATAGCTCACAACCGCAAGGAAGCGGAGAAACCGGTTTCCCCAACAGCCAGGATATGTTTGTCACCCTGGACCTGGAACCAGAAACCCCCGAACTCACCGAAGACCCTGAGGGCACCCAGGGAACCTCTGGTGAGTGTACCTTTGTAAATTTTACACATGGTTTAAAAGCAAGCGTGTTTAATGATTAATGATTCATTTGCCCTGGTAATCGCGGCCAGTACAGCTACTGGAAAAGTCTGTTAACGTATATGGGGATGGAGCGGAAATCCTCCAGGGACATCTCCAGAAAGCTCTCCTTCATGTACTCCCAAAGCCTTTGCAAAAGGTTTCTGGGGAGGGCTGCCTTATCCCGTCTGCCATGGTAGGACACTTTACCACGCCAGGCCAGTAGCACGTAGTCTGGAATCATTGCATAACAAAGCATGGCAGCGTATGGTCCCAGTGTTTGCTGGCATGCAGACAACATCCATTCCTTATCGCTCTTTGTTATCCTCAGGAAAGTGATATCATTCACGTTCACCTGGTTGAAATGGGGCAATTTTATTAAGGGGCCATTCAGAGGTTCCTGCTCTGCTGAACAGAAATATTCCCCGCTGTTAGCCACGCGGTGGGGGGAGGGGTGAAGTGATCATCCCAGAGAATTGGGTGTGTGAGGGGAATTAGTTGGGTTTGTGCTGCATGTTAACCCGGAAACCGCAGCCCCTCCTTTTACATTGCAAACCCATTTTAAATGGCCAACCCAACGGGTGCTTGGTATGGGAAATGAGAGCACTACTGGTTGAAACCATTCCCACATGTTAAGAAGGTTAAAAAAGCCAAAAGACTGTGTCTTACCATGGCTGCCTGCAAGCTAAAATCTGTGGCCTGGCACTGCGTGAGTGATCTCTCACACCAAACCGGCAGGCCCTCAATATAAGAGGAAAAATGCGACCTTGTAACGAAAGCACATGTGCTGTGTAATGTGAACAGCAAAATTTAACGTGAAAGAGTGTACCCATTGTTCTCTAAAATGTGTCTTTTTTAACCACCTCTCCCTTCTCCTCCACCAGCTGCAAATGTTTCTCCTTCACAGATGCTAGTGAAGATTAGAAAGAGAAAGCGTAGGACGCGTGATGACATGTTTACAGAACTACAGATGTCCTCCCACGCTGACAGAGCACAGCAGAATGCGTGGAGGCAGTCAATGACTGATTATAGAAAAGCACAATATGAACGAGAGGAGAGGTGGCGTGCTGAATCGCGGGATGAACAGAGCAAGTTGCGGGCTGAAGATGATAGGTGGCGTCAGCTTGCACACAGAAGGCAAGAGTCGATGCTCCGGCTGCTGGAGCATCAAACTGATATGCTCCAGCGTATGGTTGAGCTGCAGGAAAGGCAGCAGGAGCAGAGACCGCCGCTACAGCCCCTGTGTAACCAACAGCCCTCCTCCCCAAGTTCCATAGCCTCCTCACCCAGACGCCCAAGAACACGGTGGGGGGGCCTCCGGCCACCCAGTCACTCCACCCCAGATGATTGCCCTAGCATCAGAAGGCTGGTCTTCAATAAGAGTTAAAGTTTTAAACTGCAGTGTGTCCTTTTCCTTCCCTCCTCCCCCACCCATCCCGGGCTACCTTTGCAATTATCCCCCTAGTTGTGTGATGAATTAATAAAGAATGCATGAATGTGAAGTAACAATGACTTTATTGCCTCTGCAAGTGGTGCTCGAAGGGGGGAGGGTGCGGTGGTTGGTTTACAGGGAAGTAGAGTTAACCGGGTGGCGGGGGGGCGGAGGGTTCATCAAGGAGAAACAAACAGAAGTTTCACACCGTAGCCTGGCCAGTCACAAAACTCGTTTTCAAAGCTTCTCTGATGCGCACCGCGCCATGCTGTGCTCCTCTAACCGCCCTGGTGTCTGGCTGCACGTAATCAGCGGCCAGGCGATTTGCCTCAACCTCCCACCCCGCCATAAATGTCTCCCCCTTACTCTCACAGATATTGTGGAGCGCACAGCAAGCAGCAATAACAATGGGGATATTCTTTTCGCTAAGGTCTGAGCGAGTCAGTAAGCTGCGCCAGCGCGCTTTTAAACGTCCAAATGCACATTCCACCACCATTTGGCACTTGCTCAGCCTGTAGTTGAACAGGTCCTGACTCCTGTCCAGGCTGCCTGTGTACGGCTTCATGAGCCATGGCATTAAGGGGTAGGCTGGGTCCCCAAGGATCACGATAGGCATTTCAACATCCCCAACGGTTATTTTCTGGTCCGGGAAGAAAGTCCCTTCCTCCAGCTTTCTAAACAGAGCAGACTGCCTGAAGACGCGAGCATCATGTACCCTTCCCGGCCAGCCCACGTTGATGTTGGTGAAATGTCCCTTGTGATCCACCAGGGCTTGCAGCAGCATTGAAAAGTACCCCTTGCGGTTTATGTACTCGGTGACTTGGTGCTCCGGTGACAAGATAGGGATATGGGTTCCGTCTATGGCTCCACCACAGTTTGGGAATCCCATTGCAGCAAAGCCATCCACTATGGCCTGCACGTTTCCCAGAGTCACTACCCTTGATATCACCAGGTCTTTCATTGCCCTGGCAACTTGGATCACAGCAGCCCCCACAGTAGATTTGCCCACTCCAAATTGATTCCCGACTGACCGGTAGCTGTCTGGCGTTGCAAGCTTCCACAGGGCTATCGCCACTCGCTTCTCAACTGTGAGGGCTGCTCTCATCCTGGAATTCTGGTGCTTCAGGGCAGGGGAAAGCAAGTCACAAAGTTCCATGAAAGTGCCCTTACGCATGCGAAAGTTTCGCAGCCACTGGGAATCGTCCCACACCTGCAGCATGATGCGGTCCCACCAGTCTGTGCTTGTTTCCCGGGCCCAGAATCGGCCTTCCACGGCATGAACCTGCCCCAGGAACACCATGATTTCCACATTGCTGGGGCCTGTGCCTTGTGAGAGGTCTATGTCCATGTCATTTTCCGTATCACTCTCGTGGCCGTGCTGCAATCGCCTCCTCGGCTGGTCGTGGTTTTGCTTTGGCATGTCCTGGCTCTGCATATACTCCAGGACAATGCGCGTGGTGTTCATAGTGCTCATAATTGCCGCGGTGATCTGAGCGGGCTCCATGATCCCAGTGCTAGCTATGGCGTCTGGTCTGAAAAAAGGCGCGAAACTAGTATCTGACGGACCAGGGGAAGGAGGGAGGGAGGGAGGGGCAAGTGACGACATGGCGTACAGGTACAGGGAATTAAAATCAACAAAGGTGGCTGTGCATCAGGGAGAAACACAAACAACTGTCACACAGAATGGCCCCCCCCAAAGATTGAACTCAAAAGACTGGGTTTAGCAGGCCGTTGATTTGACGGAGGGAGGGGGAAGCAAATGAATACAGAACAAATCTGTTTTTTACATCTTAAGACGACGGTGCAGCATGACTGATAGCCCTCGGCATCTTCTGGGTGCTTGGCAGTTATAGCCACATTTTTCCTGTATGATGACAATGGCCTTCAGGCCTATTGCACGATCTGCTGCTCAGGGAAGACTCTGCTAATGTGCGATGGGCGCTTGGCAGAAAATGGCATACTACTACTGATAGCCATCATCGTCATTGTGAAGGCAGCAGAATATGACTGGGGGGATGGGGGGCTGGGGGACATACGGAGTTCCAGCCACTGCTGTACGACGATGACGGTTACCAGTCGTAATAAACCATCTACTGGCAAAAGGCAAAAGGCAAGGGCTGGTGCAATGCAGCCCTACGGCTGCCAGTCCCACGTCTGCCAGCACATATGGTGACGGTGAGCTGAGCTGAGCGGGCTCCATGCTTGCCGTGGTATGTTGTCTGCACAGGTAACCCAGGTAAAAAGGCGTGAATCTGTTGTCTGCCATTGCTCTGACGGAGGGGGAGGGGCCTGACGACATGTACCCAGAACCCCCCGCGACACTGTTTTGCATCATTCGGGCATTGGGATCTCAACCCAGAATTCCAATGGGTGGCGGAGACTGCGGGAACTGTGGGATAGCTACCCATAGTGCAATGCTCCGGAAGTCGACGCTAGCCTCGGTACTGTGGATGCGGTCCGCCGACTAGAGCACTTAGAGCATTTTATGTGGGGACACACACAATCGGCTGTATACAACCGATTTCTATAAAACCGGCTTCTATTAATTCGACCTAATTTCGTAGTGTAGACATACCCTTAGTTAAGCACAATGCATCCAATGCTGGCCAGACCTCAGGGTAGTGGCACTTACTCTTTCTGAAGAAGTATTTTGTCGTTAGCTCCTGCGTTCAAAACAACTGCCTCCTCCATGTTTTGTACAGAGTGGAGCTCACTGTCTGTGCTCAACAAATAACCTAATTAACCTGAGAAGGCTTCTCAGAAGAATTCTGTTATGGTCAGAAAAGTGACAGTGAACAAATAGCCTCTTTCTACTCATAGACTCATAGACTTTAAGGTCAGAAGGGACCAATATGGTCATCTAGTCTGACCCCCCGCATGATGCAGGCCACAAAAGCTGACCCCCCCACTTTCCCTTAACTCTGCTGTTGAAGTCTCCAGATCGTGATCTAAAGACTTCAAGTCGCAGAGAATTTTCCAGCTTGCGACCCCTGCCCTATGCTGCGGAGGAAGGCGAAAAACCTCCAGGGCCACTGCCAATCTACCCTGGAGGAAAATTCCTTCCCGACCCCAAATATGGCGATCAGCAGAACCCCGAGCATACAGGCAAGGTTCTCTAGCCAGACCCTCATTTTACCAGCGATGGCCGTTATTGCCTAATTGATTAGAATCCCGTAATCCCATCAAACCATTCCCTCCATAAACTTATCTAGCCTAATCTTGAAGCCAGAGAGGTCTTTCGCCCCCACCGTTTCCCTCGGAAGGCTGTTCCAAAATTTCACCCCTCTGACGGTTAGAAACTTTCGTCTAATTTCAAGCCTAAATTTCCCCACGGCCATTTTATATCCATTCGTTCTCGTGTCCACATTAGCACTGAGCTGAAATAATTCCTCTCCCTCCCTGGTATTTATCCCTTTGATATATTTAAAGAGAGCAATCATATCCCCCCTCAGCCTTCTTTTGGTTAGGCTAAACAAATCAAGCTCCTCTAGTCTCCTTTCATAGGAAAGGTTTTCCATTCCTCGGATCATCCTAGTTGCCCTTCTCTGTACCCGTTCCAGTTTCAGTTCATCCCTTTTAAACATAGGAGACCAGAACTGCACACAGTACTCCAAGTGAGGTCTCACCAGCGCCTTGTATAACGGAAGCAGCACCTCCCTGTCCCTACTAGAAATACCTCGCCTTATGCATCCCAAGATCGCATTAGCTTTTTTCACAGCCACGTCGCATTGCCGACTCATAGTCATCCTGCGATCAACCAGGACTCCGAGGTCCTTCTCCTCCTCAGTCACTTCTAACCTATGCGTCCCTAGCTTATAACTGAAATTCTTATTAGTCATCCCTAAATGCATCACCTTACACTTCTCACTATTAAATCTCATCCTATTACTAATACTCCAATTTACAAGGTCATCCAAGTCTCCCTGCAGAATATCCCGATCCTACTCAGCAGATCTGCTCCCTGGCTGGGTTCAGCGTTAGAGCTGCTGGCTCAGTGATTACAGCCTTTTACTCCTGCTGGCTCCACAGAGCCTATACAGCCCTGGGAGAGGGAGCTGGAGTCTATTCTGGACAGCGCATCAGCAGAATTTTTAAGTGCGCCCCAACTGCAGAATTGTTATTACTGGTGGTGATGCCTGAGCCAGCAAGAGCCAGCTTGACCCTCAGAACCCAGGGGGAGTTTGTGGTGCCAGCATGTGGAAGAGAACCCCTCCGTTTACTTGAACACAGCACACTTGATCTAGCAACAGTGAAAAACAATGAACAATGAACACTGGCCCCACTGGTGCCATTTTGATAGTCACTTTTCAGCGTAGTTCTGCATTTTAAGGAGCCAGCTGAATGAAGAGGGGGTGAGCGTTTGGGAGTGGGAGGGAATTCAAAGCTTAAGGGCAGCATAGAAGAAGATGCAAAGACTAGGAGGCTAAGGAAATAGAGGAGCATAGGAGGAAATGAGAACAAAGATACTGTTGGGGCAGCGTTCTGTAGGGCCTTGGTGGGGGGAGGAGAAGAAACTTAAACCAGATGTGGAAGGTGAAAGGAAGACACTGAAGGGCTCTGAAGAGAGGTGGGCGGCATGGCCAGTGGCAGCACCCATTCTGGTATGTACTGGAGAGGATCAGGCAGGGAAGCAGGGAAGTCAGAGAGGCAGAGGCTGCGGCAATGAAGATGAGAATTGACCAAAGCAAGATGAGAATTGACCAATTGGACAAGATGTTAGCCATAGGGAAGGAGAGGAAGGGATGGACTTGATAAATGTAGGCAGGAAGAAGCAACAGGATTAAAGAGCCTGAATGTGGGGAGATGGGTTAGGATCTGAATTGCTAGAGTGCTGGCCCAGCCTCCACAATGCTATCCCCCTGCCAGGCAGCGTTGGCCCATCACCGGGCAGCAGAGGAATAAGCCACAGTGGGGTTCATTTCTCTGACGTATATAATGCTTTCCATTCAGCTCTTCTGGGCTTAGTAAATGACTAATGAAATGTGAAGTCAGAGCAAGTGTGGAGAGAGTGGAGGGAAATCTGGGGGCTGTGAGGAGATCCTGGAGCTGAGTGAGAACCTCTCTGCTTTCTGTCATAGGAAATGATGAAAGAAGATGTATGCTGTGAGCCTGCTGTCATGGAGAGTGAAGACTTGCTGTTCCTTCTCTACACATCAGGCAGTACTGGCAAACCCAAGGGGCTGGTCCACTCCCAGGCAGGATACTTGCTCTATACTGCCATCACACACAAGGTAACGAGGCCTAGACACAAACACCAGGGATGTCAGGTCAAGGCATACAGGCAGCAGAAATACCAAGCTATGATGACAAGACCACGTCTCTACTACTTGAGCTAAAGCATAATCTGGGAGCTGCTAATGTTATTAGGGATCTAGCTGCTGGAGGGAAAGATGGTTACTAGGAGTGCAGCAGGACTGAGTCCAGGCAACAGGGGGCACCAGTGCATGTTCTAGAGCAGGTCAATTATTCGTTACTTATAGTAGCGCCCAGAGGCCCCAGGTAGACCTTGGTGCCCTGTTGTGCTGGGCACTGCTCCAGCACTCAGGAAGAGATAGTCTATGCCCCAAAGAGCTGCCAAGATGACAAGTGAGGTAGAAAGGGGGGGAGGAGCAGCAAACACCAGCAAGACACAGGTTTTATATTTACAGTCATTTATGTCTAAACATTTGTTTTTTCCTTCTTCTGTCCTCACCACGCCCTGAGCCAATCAGTTCAGGGAGGGCATTCCACCCGCAGAGAAAAGCATTGCTCAGACACCCAGCCAGTTTATTCCAGGGGATGGAGAGAGAGAAATGGCTGGTATCTTACAGAAATAACCCAGCCTTTTCCTTCTCTGCATAAGTTCTGTTGCAGTTATGCCAGCAATTTGCTTACAGGCCTGCAGTGGGGAATACAGGACATACTTAGAGAGAGATCTCCAAGACCCCTCTCCCCTGTGTTCTGAGATTCAACTACACCCAAGCATACATGAGAGTGAAAGCTCTGCTCCTGAAGAGAGCCCCTAGAGCACTAAAGAGAGGGGTCCATACTTCAATGGAGCAGAGGTAGCTTTAGGAAGAGGAAGCCCCTAAAACAGATAGCAATCTCCCAGATTTTATTCCAGTTACTAGGGTGCCATAGGCAAGTCCTCTAAAGGTACACCTACACTTGAGGGGAAAAAACCCTCACGGCAGCGAGCCTCAGAGCCCAGGTGTACAGACTCAGGCTCGGGCCACGCCACGCCACTAAAACTAGCTGTGTAGACATTCCCACTTAGGCTGGAGCTCAGGCTGTGACACCCACCCTCTTCCCCGGGCTTCAGAGCCCGAGCATGAATGTCTACATGGCTATTTCTAGTGCTGCAGCGTGAGCACTGTGCACCCGTTGACCTAGGCGCGGAGACTCACTGCCGCGGGGTGGTTGTTTTTTGCCGTGTAGCCATGAGAGAAAGCTGGAGACAGAGCTGCTGGGAACTCACGTGCTGAGCCACACTCGTGTTCCTGAGGCAGCACAGTACTGAGCTGCAGAACAGTCCCCCAAGGGAAGTGGGGAAAAGCCCATTGCTTGAGACAGTTCCCCAAGCAAACTGCTTCCAAGTGTAACCCACACACCTCCTCTGTGTGGTGTTCTGTCCCATCTAGGGGCACCAAGACCACTTAGAGAGAGAGTGATTTATGAGTCTGCTCTACAGCCTTGGCTAACAGCCATATGGCTTTTAGCTCATGCAGTAGACGCTCATGCACTAAGCTCCAGAGGTCCCAGGTTCTATCCTGCCTGCCGACCACCAGGGCCTGTTGGTGTTACACAAGAGCCACCCTTCTGGCTTCTCATGAGACAATTCCCTTTCTAAACAGCTCAGTGTGGGCTCCTTAGCCGTGGGCAAGCTCCCCCTAAACCTGATCCAGGGATCTTCATACCTCCACCCAGGCCCTCTTACCAGAGGGCTCCAGTCCTGGCCTTGGTGCATCTAGTGTTCATGTGAGGCCAGATCTGGTGACTTAGGTCTGAAATGCCCTGTGTGCCAGGGGTGGGGACGTGTGGAAATCTGGGAGCCAGTGATTTGACACAGAACAAAGCAACGTGCTTAACCCTCCCTAGACCCCTGGCTTGGCACAGTTGTCCTGCTGGCCATTGCACGCTGTGTAGCTATTGCTTGGCAATACTGGGGCAGCTCATGAGAACAGAAAGCTGAAAGCAGGGGATGTTGTCCCAGGACAGGAATGTGGGAAGCAGGCAGCACTGTCCAATTCCAACACATGGCCACGTTAGCTCCAGCTGCTCTGGAAAACATGACCAGAGCTGGAATGAATTCCTGCTTGTTTTCCCCAGCTGGGTTCAGCAAGCTGCTGCTGCTGCTTGAATACTCTGTTACTTTAAACAGAGACTATCACAGAGGATAGCGAGTTTCCATTACAAACACACCAGCGCCTTCCTCACCCCTGGAAACCTCATCTGTCACCCTCCTGTCAGGGGGCCCACTTTGCGGGGAGCTGCTCGAGCATTGCCACAGCAAACCTAATGGCAGCTACAGTATGTTAGTAAGGGACGAGAGGTTTTTAAAGTATTGTAGGAAATGGTGGATCTCAGAACAACGGCCAAGAAACAAAGGGCTCCAAGGGACATTATACTGGGAAACTTGCTTGGTGTTAAACAGACGGGAAATGGAGTGAGAGGAGCCAGGCCCAAGTAAAATAGATGTTTCACTCTCAGGGCCAGCCCTGCTATCCAGACTAACATGGATACAGACTAACACAGCTGCTACTCTGAACCCTGCTATCCAGTTACTCTAGGACATTCTGTCCCACCCCCTACTCCAGCATGACATCCATGGAAATGGGAGGGTGTGGAAAATAGCACAGTCTGAACTCCGGGTCCCTGTGACGGTGCAGAGCCAGGCTTACCTTGCGGAGTGGGACCAGGGGCGGCTCCAGGCACCAGCGCAGCAAGCACGTGCCTGGGACAGCAAGCTGCGGGGTGGCGGCCTGCCGGTCGCTGTGAGGGTGGCAGTCAGGCGGCCTTTGGCGGCATGCCTGCGGGAGGTCCACCGGTCCCGCGGTTTTGGTGGCAATGCGACGGCGGGTACGCCGAAGCCGTGGGACCGGCAGATCACCTGCAGAAACACCACCGAATCTGCATGACCGCGGACCGCCCGCAGGCATGCCACCAAAGGCCGCCTGACTACCGTGCTTGGGGCGGCAAAAAACATAGAGCCGCCCCTGAGTGGGACAGAGGGGTGTCCGCCTGCTAGCCCTGCAGAGCCAACGCCACAAGAAGAGAAGGGCTGGAATCTATTCTGGCTTGCAGAGCAGCAGCACAACTATTTGTCTTTATTAGACAGTGTTGTGAGGGGGAAGGAACCCAGTCCTGCTCACGGGGGAGTTTGAGGGCTGGCAATCGCAAAGAGACTTTTTTTTTTTTTACTGGCAAATTGAGCAAACTGGATCTGGAGTCAGCGAGAAAGAGGAGCATGAAACCCCATAGTGGTCTTTTTAGAGCGTGACCATTCAAAGAGTAGAACTGCTCTTGCGGGGGAGTTGGGGGGGAGACTTCACAAACTGATTACACTTGGTAGCCAATAATTTCCTTATCTCCGTTTTAGATTAGCGGCTTTTCACTTTCATCGAGTATCTTCTTGATCTTCTGAGAAGGGGGAACACAGGCACCGGCTCTACCGTCCCTAGACCAATTAGTATTTTAATACACCATTGTCACATCCCCTCTGACTCATCTCCTCTTTGAACTAAATAGTCTTGCCTCTTAGGGAAGTCTCCTAGGCCTCTGCTCATTTCTATTTCTACTGTACCTGTCTGTGGAGTGATGAGCAACGCTGAACACTACTCCAGCTATGAACTTACTGTTGATTTGGCTAATGGCAGTATCACATGGTCAGTTCAGTTCATTATACAGCCTAACAATTAATTTGCACAGGAGCAGCTCTTTTCCATGAGTGGGCCCAGTCAATTTAGAATCCAGCAGTGTGAAGGAGTGGTCCAAATGGTTCATTCCAACAAGCATGCCCTTGCACTCGCCAACAGTGAATTTCATCTGACATCACGTTGCCAAGTCTACCTGTGGAAGGTCCTTCTGAAGTTCCTGACAGTCCTCAAGTGTTGACTCCAATAATAATGGGAACTGGCTTGTCTGAATTTGCATCAAGAGCCTGGCTCCTTTCCTCAGCACAGGACTGAAGCTGCTTTAGTTATTTATTTCTTTTTCAGCAGGGCCCTAACCAGGACTACGGCGCCATTGTGCTGGGTACTGCACAAATGCAGAATAGGCCAGTCCCTGCTTAAGGGCTAAACAGGGACAAGCTGTGACAGATGGGTGTAGCAGAGAGGGTGGGAAGCAGTGACTCACAACAATTTGGGCGTCATGGTGGATAATCAGCTGAACAGGAGTTCCCAGTGTGACACTATGGCCAAAAGAGCTAATGGCATCCTGGGATAAACAAGGGGATCTCAAGTAGGAGTAGAGAGGTTATTTTACCTCGGTATTTGGCACTGGTGCAACCACTGCTGGAATAGTGTGTCCAGTTCTGGGGTCCACAATTCAAGAAGGATGTTGATACATTGGAGAAGGTTCGAGAAGAGCCACGAGAATGATTAAAGAATTAGAAAACATGCCTTATAGTGATAGACTCAAGGAGTTCAATCTACTTAGATTGAAGAGAAGGTTAAGGTGTGAGTTGATGACAGTCAGTAAGTACTCACATGGGGAACAAATATTTGATAATGGGCTCTTCAGTCTAGCAGAGAAAAGTATAACGTGATCCAACGACTAGAAGTTGAAGCTAGACAAATTCAGACTGGAAATAAGGTGTACATTTTTAACAGTAATTAAGCATTGGAACAATTTGCCAAGCCTGTGGTGGATTCCCCATCAAAGGCAATGTTTAAGTCAAGATGGGATCTTTTTTCTAAAAGACCTGCTCTAGGAATTATTTGGGGGAAGTTCTATAGCCCTGTGTTACACAGCAGGTGAGGTGATCACAATGGCTCCTTCTGGCCTTGGCATCTATGAAGGGGAAGACGAGGCTGGCAGAGACAGGAGACTTTAGTTACAGATCTCTCCCACACAAGAGCTGCTCTGGCAACCTCTGTGGTAGGAGGGGCCCTGTCTCCAGGCTACAGCTCTTGCTCTCTTCTTTTTTTGCACAGTATGTGTTTGATTACCACGATGGGGACATCTTTGGCTGCGTGGCAGACATCGGTTGGATCACAGGGCACAGTTATGTGGTGTATGGCCCTCTGTGCAACGGAGGTACCACTGTCCTTTTTGAGAGCACTCCAGTGTACCCCAATCCTGGTGAGTAATGAGGAGGTTCAGAAGAGCCCCAGGTGCAGGGAAGGGCAGCAGGAAGAGGTTGTGGGGCTGAGGGAAGGATCCTTCTTCAAAAACACTCAGCAGCCATTCTGCCAGAACTGTAAGAAGCTATTATAAATGCATGAATGTAACCCTGCTCTGAAATCTCTGGCAAGCAGGGAAGTGACCCTGGCCGCTCCATGCAGAAGAGAGAGAGGCCTGAAATTAATTCCCACCTCAGCCCACGTACCAAAAACTCCTGACATCATGGCATGAGTTGAGTCCGTGTGTGGAGCTGAAGAACACATTGAATTCCTCTCGTATCCCAGGGAAGGTGGTAGCGAACCGTCTTATTCATGGGTGGAGCAGTAAGGAGAAGAGCAAATCCCTCCTTCTCTGGAGTGGTCTCTTGTTTATTACATGTGTGGCAGGGTCTTGAGGGGGATGCTAGCTGTGCCCTTCCCTGCTGCAGAGAGAGCTGTGGAGATGGTTATCAGGAAGGGCTCTCAAGAAAGGAAAGAGTCACTGCTCCTCCTGGGTTTACCCTGAGCTAAGTTGGCCTGGCTGAGAGGGCCATGGCACTGCTACAGCAGGGGTATGAAAGCAAGGAAAATATTGGGATGAGCCAATCCTAGAGGTAACTGGCCCAGTTTCCCATTCCAGGGCGTTACTGGGAAACAGTGGAGAGGTTACGAATTAATCAGTTCTATGGAGCACCCACAGCAATTCGCTTGCTGCTGAGATATGGGGACGAGTGGGTAAAGAGATACGACAGATCTTCCCTCAAGACCCTTGGATCAGGTTGGTACCAGGTGATGGTTCGGGGCTGACCAGACTACCACTCTCAGACTCAGTTCAGTAGTGGGCTGGATTAGAGGTATGTGTTGGGTCAGTACTTTGCAGTAAGAGAGAATACACCACCAAGGAGAAGGCCTATTCGTTGGCCCAGGTCCATGATCTTGATAAAGCCAGTACGTCGGAGGAAAAGGGAAGGAGAGAATTTTTTCTGAATTGTCCCTTAAACATAATTCATCTCTCTTTCCCCTTGCAGTGGGAGAACCCATCAACACAGAAGCATGGGAGTGGTACTTCAACGTGGTTGGCGATGCACGGTGCCCAGTAGTTGACACATGGTGGCAAACTGGTAAGAAGCAAAGAAGACCCCTCGCCTCCCATTACAGGCACCTACGCAATTCCCCAGGTGTAATACCCATCTGGGATTGTTCAGCTGGGGGTAATTATTATTTAGACATCACCATAGATGTGCATGGCACATTACAGCCAAGTGCCCAGCACAGAGACCCTCTTGGCCCCACCACAGGACAGACAAATAAATGATAGGATTTAAAATTAGCCTGGAGAATAGATGGTAGGGACCAATCCAGCGCTGGACTAGATGGGCAAGACTTTCCATCTCTAATTAACAATCTTTTCCAGCCACCTCCAGACAGCAGAGAGCCTTGCCTACAGCAACCCCTGCATGCGCACAGAAGCAGATGGATCCCCTCACCACCACACGGCCATTAACCATGCAAGGCTTAGGGGGAAGGTGGATTTCTTAGCAGTGTTCCATGGCTTTCGCTTTGACCTAATTTCATGGGTGTCACCATTACATTTACCTCAGAAACAGGAGGCATCTGTATCTCTCCCCGTCCATCCAGCCCCGGAGATGAGATTCTTCCAGGCATGGCCATGAGACCATTCTTTGGGATCAGCCCTGCCCTCCTGGATGACAAGGTAACTTACAACCATCAGTCCAGAGGTTCTCTTAGCCAATGTTCCCATACTGTTCCCTCCAGCAGGCAGAGGCTGGAAGTAGAGGACTTGTAAACTGGACCCTGTCTCCCCTCCCTGCCCACCCCAGGTCATGTCCCACTCCCTACAGATCCTCCTATTTTGAGCAACTGCAGCAAGGGAGCTGGTAGCAACCCCTTGCCATCTCAGCCTGTGTTCCTGCACCGTTCTCTATAGTGCCCTGTCCTGGGAGGAGCTCGGACACATGCCTCAGAAATGCTACAAAGGTATTTTCTGGAACAGTGGGTTCCAGCTTCTCAGTAACTGAATGGATGCCATGCTAGACTTACAGCCATAGCTGTAGCTATATGCCACTGCCCAGGGAGCCTGGAACACACCAGAGGAAGCAGATCTGGACAAGGGCACAGAACAGGCTGGGCCTGGGCGAGAACTGGCTTCTGTCAGAACCAGGTGTTAAGCAGCAGAGTGGGCTGCACATCACCTCCCTGCGGGTGGTGTGAACTAGATCCTCCCGCACTGCTCTCCATGTCTCTCCCAGTCAGAAGGTTGTGGTGGGGTGTGGCAGGTAAAACTAGACCCAGGACCAAGCATGGAGGTTACCCTCAGCCCCAGTCATGACAAAGTGTATTATTTTCCAGGGAAACATCCTAACACAGAACAATGTCTCTGGAGCCCTCTGCATCTCTCAGGCCTGGCCAGGAATGGCACGGACCATTTACAATGACCACAAGAGATTTCTGGAAACCTACTTGATGCCTTACCCAGGTAGGATTTGCAGGGAAGGACAGAGGAAGATGCACAGTTGATCACGGATTGGAGACTAGAGCCACATGAATAAGGGGTTTTATGGCGAATGCACGAGACTGGCACATGAGAGATCTGGGTTAAATTCCTGGCTCCAACAGACTCACTGCAACGCTTTGGATAAGTCACATAGTTTCTCTGTGCTTCAGTTCCCCATCTGTAAAATGGAGGTGGCTCTTCCTTTCTTCCACCCTTCGTCTGTCTCATCTATTTTGAAAATAAGCTCTTTGGCACAGGGACAGCTCCTTACTATGTATATATAGCACCTACCACAAAGGGGTCCTGATCTCAGTGGGGACCACCAATTGCATCTGTAATACAAATGTCAGCTCCTGTAGCAATGAGAGAAGGGAAGAGAAGTGTCCAGACCATGGAGGGCTGAACTGTGGCATGGGTCCCAGGCTTGTGGGAATGGGGCTGGTCCAGTAATGGAGCATGCACCCCAGAATTAAGGGTGGTAACAGGGAATGCTCCTGAGCTGTAGAGCTGGGAGAATCCAGGTTGACTGGGGGTAGGGAAGTCCCTTTGCCCTGAGTTTAGGGAGGGCACAGTATACAGGGGGGATAGTGTTGATGTGGGGAGGGGTGTACCTAAGCCATGGAGGTAATGAGACAGGGGAAGAGGGTGCAGCTAGCATTGGCTAGCTGTGAGAGACTCTCATGGTTCTGATCATCACAGGATTTTTCTTCACGGGAGATGGAGCCTATCGTACCAGCCAAGGATATTACCAGCTGACAGGACGTCTGGATGATGTCATCAATGTTAGCGGGCACAGGCTAGGCACTGCAGAGCTGGAAGATATTGTGGTAAGAGGTTTGGGCAGAAGGAAGTGGTAAACACCTGACCCCTAGCTTATAAGCAAGTACGAAGAGCTGAGGTGGGCAGAGCCTCTTCAGGGAGCAGAGTAGGAGCACGGGGGCTTCCGAGTAAAGAAACCATGAAACACTGAGTGAACATAGCACCTTGCTGTCATGCCTGAGTTTTCTGCTCCAGCAGGAGGCCTTGTAGGGAATGGGGCAGGAGTTCTATCTGGAGCAGGTAGGGTGGAAGGGGCAGTTCTCTCATCTCTACTACTCCCACTCTGATTTCCAACCAACTCTAGAGCTGCCCAGCTGGGATAGTGATCATAACATGCAGCCATGATTTCTGAAGTCTCACTAGGACTCTTCCCATCACAAGTTCTATCAAGCTAGCTACAGCTATGAGTATGTTGCAGCTGCCCTGCTGCTTTACTGGGTAGGGGGCAACCCCTTCCCCCTGCAAACACTTCAGGCCTTCTTACCTTTCTGTCAAAGGGCCCAGCACATGGCTGCACTATGCTAAGTTCCACTTTCCTCAGCAGTATCAGACTAGATGGCAAAGTATTTAGCTCCAGTATCACAACTAAGCTGTTCTAACAGCACAGGCCACAGCTCTATCCTTGCACTCAAGGGAGGGATAAAGGTTTATTTGGAGCTCAGGCTATAACTAGGTGAATCAGAAAAGATTCAGAGCATCATGCAAATTTAGGGGATCATCTAAACCAGGAGTAGGTAACCTATGGCACGTGTGCCAAAGGCAGCACGCGAGCTGATTTTCAGTGGCACTCACTGAGTCCTGGCCACCGGTCCGGGGGGCTCTGCATTTTAATTTAATTTTAAATGAAACTTCTTAAACATTTTAAAAACCTTATTTACTTTACATACAATAGTTTAGTTATCTATTATAGACTTTTAGAAAGAGACCTTCTAAAAACGTCAACATGTATTACTGGCACCTTAAATTAGAGTGAATAAATGAAGACTTGGCACACCACTTCTGAAAGGTTGCCAACCCCGATCTAAACCTTGGAGGCCCCCATTGTTATGAGATTGGAGTCTCTCCGTGCTCTTTGGAGCAAACACATCCCTGGGTTTGTAAGCAGGGACTACCCAGTGAGATCTTGTGAACAGGTTACTGGGTCCTGTTGCAGCAGGGGTGGGAGGAGCAGAATGGGTAGTTGCCACTCACAGAGGTAAGCCCAGAGCTGGAAGAGGAAGCAGGGGTGTCAGGCCTCTTCCCTACACACTACTGTGTGGCAGGTAAGTAGGAAGAGGGCATGGAGGCCACCTTGGGAGCTCCCCATCTCTCTCTGCCTTACAGCTGGCTGCACCATGCTAGTGTGTGGCAGGACAGGCTCCAGGGCTGCAGCCAGCCTGCCAGGACTGCTGAAGTGAAATACAGACCTGTTTTGTTCCAGAATCAGCACAGAGCGGTGGCAGAGTCAGCCGTGATCGGCTTCCCTCATGAGATCAAAGGAGAAGGTGAGGTGCTCTGATTCCTGCTACTGCAATCTCTGTAATGGTCTTCACAGCTGCTAGGGCTAGTGGTGGGAGGAGGAGCCATTCTAGGGTGACTGCATCCCTGACTTGTATGGGGGAGTGGGGACACAGGGACCACACTCAGCATCTGTCTAGTATTTCTAATACACTCACCACTGTGGTACACACGGTAAGCTTTGTGGGGCACAACCGAAAGTGGGGTGGGAGTCACCGCAAGAGCCACATGGCTTTGGGCTGGAAGGGGGTAAGTCTTGGGTAGCCTTACACTGCAGGGGTTTGCAGCTTCAGGCAACACAGGACTCCCTCCAGCACATCTTCAGGAGGGAGGTCCCAGAACCTCACTGGAGGCGAGGAACCGTAGCCCTGTAGAGGAAGAGTCTCAGCTTTGGTGAGATCACTTCAGTCCAAAGGTTTGGACGAGGGAGGTGTTGGTGATCCAAGATTCACTTAGGTCACAGACACACCATCTCAGCATCATACTTCAGGCTGCATCTCAGCTAGTTGCAGAGTGCTTAGCCCTGCACTGGACATCTCCCTGAACCATGGCTTGGTGCACGGATGAGTAACTCCATCTTTTCCCAGGAGCGTATGTGTTCATTGTGCTGAAGAAGGGGACTGATGTCTCTCAGGAGAGGCTGAGCAATGAACTTAAGGAGCTAGTCTCAAAGAAGATTGCAAAATATGCAAGTCCTGAATATGTTCAGGTAACAGCCCGCAGGCCTGTTCCTGCCTGCACTGCACCCTGTATGCCCTCAACCCTGTCCCAACAGCATGGCGGAAGCCCCTTCCCCACTGCTCCCAGCCCCAGATGACACAGTTTAGGGCTGCAGCCCTTATTCTGCTCCTTTCTGCCGCAGGTCACAAAGCGGCTACCCAAGACCCGTTCAGGTAAGATTATGCGCCGTGTCCTGAAGAAGATTGTAGAGGACAAGGCAGATGAGCTTGGGGACCTGACCACCTTAGATGACCACGAGGCCGTGGAGGAGATCATCGAGGGGCACAAGCGCCTCCTGCAGGAGGAGCAGGGCCAGTAACCCAAGTGCAGTCAGAGACTCTCTGCTCCCCTTTTCTTCACCCCTCCCACCCCCATCTAATTTGGGACCTAGCCTAGAAAAAGCCAATCAACAGGCACCAGTAATTCAGTTGAGATCAGACCTTTATTTTTCACACCAGCACTGAAGACCTTGGACCTCCAAAGCAGACCGTTCCTCTGAGAAGTGACCGTGTCTGGGGGCAGTAAGAGTGAGGGTGAGGCAGGCAGAGGGGGTGAGGAAGGGTGCCCTGCTTCCTCCCTGGGAAGCGGAAGGTAGAAGGCCCTAGTGAAAAGCCACCATACCCCTCCCCGCATCTGGATAATGAGGAAGGAGGCAGAGGGCAGAGGTTGGCTAATCCCAGATTGGAGGCCTCTCTTCAGGATGGCTCCCAGCTCCAGCATGTCCATGTAGAACACTAAGCGCCCATGTTTTTCCTGCTGCTGCTCCAAACCCACTGCCACAGCACTGTGTCTGTGTGGGGAAGCGGTGTCCATGCAGGACAGGGTCAGCTTTAGGGAAAATGGCACCCTGGCTGAATCTGTATTTTGGCACCCTTTGAGTTTGAGAACAGTAGCATGGGGCGCAGGGATCAGGTGCCTGCCAGGCTGCATAGGGAGAAGTTTGAGCCCAGGGTCTCCCTTCACCATACACCCCGATCACCTAGCAGGAGGAGAGTGGTGCACAGCTACTGCCTGTGCCCACAGGAAAGGGGGACCCAGGGGCTGCCCACTGGCTCTGCAGGGGTGAGCCCTGCTGCCTGCACCTCCCAGAAAGGCTGGCAGCTCGGGGCAGCACTGCCCACACCTGCCCGGCTGGCCAGAGGCTCCAGCCCAGCTTCCACTCACCTGTGCTCTGGTAGCCCAGGCCCACTAGCTTGTGGCACTCGCACATCGCGTCCTCCCCCACCCCAATGCCCTAGGCAGTTGCCCACTTAGCCCACCCGTAAGGCCAGCCCTAGTGCAGGATGACAGGAGGAAGCAGCTGCTGTCTGCCACCAGCTCAGGCTGCTTGATGAATGCTGCCACACATACCCCATGCTAACAGGCCCTGGATTTTAATGCAAAATGCTTCTAGTGAGGTTCAGCCTGGGGTAAAATGACACGAACTCCATGGACTAATCTACCATGTGCTGAGCACGGCCCTGAACAGAATGAGGAGACATGGGCCCTGTCCATCCCAGCAGATCCCAGCCTCACGTTCAGATGATAGTGGTCCCTGTGGAGACCATGGTCCTTTCTGAGCTAGCATCACACTGCAGTCAAGTACAGGCACCACTGGCCCTGCCTTTGCACAGCACCAGATGATGCCTTCTCCTGGCACCCAGGAGTTTCCCCCCCCCTCCATCCAAAGTTATCCCCCCTCTCAAAAGAAGCAAGAAAATGGGGCTCCTTCTGCTCCCCCCTATCACGATAGGCAGGAAGAGGGGATCAGATGCCAGGGGAATGGTTTGGGGAGAAGCCCCCTCTGGGGGGGATGAAAACCTCCACTCTCAGCAGCACCCAATAACAAACAGTTTGGACAACAGGCAGAAAGGAAAGACACAGCCCTGGTTCCTTCAGTAAAATCCAGAAACCATCACCCTCCTCCCTGAATACTGATTGGCTCCTGGTGGCTCTGCAGTTCCACATCTACTAATCAGGTGTTTCTGCAGCTCCTGGGTAATTAACCAGTCTCAAGCCTCCGTACTTTTTTCAGCATCCCTCACTGGCTGGGAGCCGCCTCGCTCTCTCGGTTCTTGTTAGTTCCCATCTTCCTCTTCCGGAGAGTTTCAAAATCCAAGTGTGAAACTGCAATTCAGCAACACACAACTGAGTGCCTTGGCTTCAAAGGGGGATCCACTTCCTCCCCAGGAGCTGGCCCATGTACACCCCACCATCCCTCTCCCTCCCTGCCCAACTCCACGCCATCCACCCACTGACAACATATGCCTCTGCCATTCATCCACCTGCCCTTCCCTGCCCTGTTCAGTCCCAAATGCAGTCCAGGAGCTAGCAGGCCCCCTGTGCTGATGGAAATAGGTCTGCCGCTCTCCGTCTCACCTTTTCCAGGCTGGTGCGATGTCCCACACTGACTAGCGTCATCCCCAGCTGAGCGCAAGTGCGGTATAGCTCATTCTCCACCTCCTCTGTCAGAGCACTGGTGGCTTCATCCAACACTGAGAGCAAAGCAGAAAGCCCCATCAACATGGCATCATCCAAGGACTGCAACCAGTCAGGCTAGCTAGCCAGCCCGGCCAATCCCTGCTCTCTAGCCTGCTTTTCCCTATAGGTGTGGATTCTGGACTGAGCAGCTGTTGAGACCCTTGCTCACATGCTGCATGGAGCTGTCAAAACTGAAACCTCCATGGAGGGACTCTTAGGCAAACTACAAAAGGTACCAGAGAAGCAGGGCAGGGACCTTTGTTCACCGCTGGTCCCAGCTCCCAAAGCTACTGTCTGCTGAAGGGGAAACCTGGTCTTCCCAACAGGACTCCTACTCCAGCCAAAAGAATGCAGCTTGCGTCATGTACCCCCTCCAGCACAGTCAGGTGCCAGTGAGTATTACCGGGGTGTGTCTTTCCCTAAGAAACCTTCAAACACCTTATAATCTGGGGAAGTCTCCCCTATGAGAAAGCCTCCAGGGCTGGAGACATTGGGGAAGTTAGAACCCCAGCCCCATTCACTCCACAAGCTGGACCTCAGTTCTGTGGCAATGTTTCTGAATTCAGCTACACGCTGGTGAGGCAGACTGGAAATTCTGCAGCCATTTCACTGAAATTAAAAATGAAGGGTTTTAATGACTACTACATTCTTGGAGTCCCTGGGGTATTTTACAGACTCCACAATTGTCAGTTTTCAACATACCAAAGATTTTTGTACTGGTGGCCGGGGTTGTGAGGAAACAAGCTGCAGGTGTTGGTGGCAGGGGATTGTGCTGGAAGCATTTTCACTCGCGATTCACTTTAGCAGAAACATCCAGCTCAACAATCAACAAGGCTGCCAGGTACATTTGGATCTTTAGGTTTGAGAATCAACATCCCAAGGTGATGAATGGGACAGATCATAGAAATGCAGGGCTCAATTAGTCCAGCTCCCTGCACTGAAGCAGGACCAAGTCAACCTAGATCACCTGGACAGGTGTTTGTCTAATTTCTTTTTAAAAACCTCCAGTGACGGGGATTCCACAACGTCCCTTGGTAACTTGTTCCAGTGCTCAACGAGCCTTATAGTTAGTTTTTCCTGATATCAACATGAATCTCCCTTGCTACAGGTTAAGCCCATTACTTCTTGTCCTACCTTCAATGGACATGGAGAAAATGATCACTATCCTCTCAATAACAGCCCTTAACATATTGGAAGATTTATCAGGTTCCCTCCTTCACTCTTTTTTCCTCAAGACTAAGTTTTTTTTAACCTTTCCGCGTAAGTCAGGTTGTCTAAACTGTTTATCATTTTTGTTGCTCTCCTCTGGACGCTCTCCAATTTGTTCACATTTTTCTTAAAGTGTTGTGCCGAGAACTGGTCGCAATACTCCAGCTGAGGCTGCACCAGTACAGAGTAGGGTAGAAAAATTACCTCCCACGGCTTAGATATGATACTCCTGTTAATACACCCAGAATGGAATTTGCCGTTTCTCAAATGCACCGCACTGTTGGTTCATATTCAATTTATGATCTACTACAGGCCCCAGATCCTTTGCTGCTGCTGCTGAGCCAGTTCTTCTCCATTTTGTAGCTGTGCACTTGATTTTCCCCTCCTAAGCACAATACTCCCACTCAGAGCGACCGTTTCAGGCTGCCTGCTGATACGCAGACAACACCGCACTGGTTCTGAGCATGTCATGTTTATCTTCACAACCATTAGAGCGCGAAACAAACAAAAGTTTAGATTCCAGAGCACAATTCCACACCAAAGGGTGGGTTGTGTGGCACTGCTGAACACCAGGGCCCCCGTTATAACAGCCGCCAGCCGAGGAAGAGGAGCCTCCCTGAGCTCAACCTTTGAAAAGTAACTTCTGATGTTTTTCTATGAAATGTTGCACTAAGTGGGGTTACAAGCTTCCCCGGTGGAGCTTTCAGGAAGCCTTGCTGAATACTCACCCCCACGTAGGAAATTCCCTGGTAAACAAGCTGGATAAAAAAAACTGAGCTAAGGATGAGATCATTTTTCCCACTTGGCATCTCTTCCCCCTCCCCCACTTAATACCACTCAATCCCTACGCCCGACCTCCCCTTGGAATATAGATACACTCCCCCTGCCAAAACGCTACATGCTCATCACCAACAGTTATTGTAAATAATTAATGCACAAGCTTCTCCCTGGAGGGGAAGTGATCTAGTGGCGAGCGCAGTCACAACCTTCTCCCCAACAACTCTCTCACTGTGGGCCAAAGGACCTGATGGAGGCAAAAAAGCTCAACACTGTAACTCAGCTCTACCACTTTGTCCACGTACACAATGAACAAAACATTCACTCAAGTTACCTCCTGTACTACACACAGACACATACAAATCTGCACTGAAAGTACATTATTAAGGTTGCAAAGTCAAGCTCTCAAAAGTCAGGAAATGGCAGGATTAAGGTTGCCCGTGTAATCAGCACTAGAGGGGGATGTGAAACGCTTTACCAGTGGATTTCACAGATCTTTGCTGACACCAGAGCAATGGGTTCCACTGCAGGTTCTGGAAGGAACACGCTCCAGAGGGCACAGCCTCTTCTGCCATTCCCCTACTAAGATTTGACCCCTTCTGCCTTGTCCCCTCCAACCTGTCCCATTCCTGTCTCTTACCCACCCCGGGCTCCTCATCCCACTGAGAGCACAGGAGAGACAGGCTCCTTGCTCTCAGTTCTACTGCCGAGTTCTCTCTCAGCCTACAGCAGCAATTGTAGGGAAAGTCCGACTCAGCCCTAGGCTACAGCATATCCAATACAGATCAACTCTTCTGCCAAGCTAGCTCTGAAGCTCTAGCAAGTCTTTAATGAGCAGGTGCAAGTTGCAATTTTTTGAAAGGCTTATAACTTGACTAAATTTGGGCAGATTTTCCTGGAGGATGGCAAAAGGCACATCCCTGACACAAAGGCCATCTCCCTGCCAAACTTCAAGGCCTTGCTCCAAAGTATGGCCCTGGAGGCCCAGGGCAGCTGGACCGTGAAATCCCATTCCCTAGAAGTGCCTGGAAAGCATGCCAGAGACTGTGGCTGGAGCCTACTGAGACTCAGGAGAGCTTATAAGTACACAGATCCAGCACATGGGTCCAGACACAGCAGCCTTGTGAGCATCCAGAAGGGGAAGCCCAGCCAGGCCTGTGACACCGAGCAGACACCCAGCATAGAAGATTTCAGCATGAATAGTTAATGTTTGGCAAAAATTATAAACAACTGAAAACAGGGTCTTGTAATGGCGAGTATCAGGCAATCTTAATAACAGATGATGCAATCCGCCCCCTACAACCTGTGTAGGAGCTCCAGGGAAAGAGTGTTTTCAATCCATCCTTCATGAGACACCGTCCCATGGCAATTCACTCTCTCCCTTTGTCACTTTGCCCACAAACAGCCTGGTGCCTTTTCCTGTTCTGCCCTTGAGCCACAAACATACTCAATGGCCCTGTGCACCATATAGTCTCACTCGCCTTCAAACGCCTCTTCCTCACACACGTCTTCCCATTAGCCTTCCTGTCCTTTGCAGTCCCCCTCCACCCATGGCACTGATCACAGATTTTAATATATTAAGGTTGTGGGAAAGAATTTGAGACGACAACACAGGAGAGCATCTCTTGTGCTCTGTCTCAGTGGGAGCCCTGGTTCTCCCTCACCTTTGTTCATCCTCTTTTGCACAGTTTAGTCTAACAGTCAAAAGCTCCCTAGGGCAGATATTTGCCACTTCTTTGGTCCAGCAGGCACCCTGAACTATGGGACTGTATAAAGATGTTCACTGGGACAGATGCACACTTCATGTGGCAGCTGGAGGGTACACACAGGAAGTCATGACTGATGGCAAAGAGACCCAGACGGTTCCTGGCAAAGGAAAGGGGGTTTTCTAAACAGTCTCTCTGCTGGTTTACCCCTCCAGCTGCACAGAGACCCGCTCTTCTCCAACCTGCCGTCCCTCACCTGCATATCTGGGTTGGAGGTAGAAGAGCCTTGCAAATGAGAGTCTCTGCATCTCCCCTGGGGACAGGATGTCATACCTGCAGCAGAGACAAGAATCAGAATGAGGAGCAATTAGCACCAACTTGCCGATGAACCGAACCCTCTGGCAATCAGTAACACGAGAGAACCATGTGAGCCACCTTCACTGTCTGCATCACAGAGCAGTGGTCTCAGAGCAGTCTCCTGCAGAGGCACTCAGCCCCCCCCCCCCCCCCCCCACGTTCACAGGAAGCCAACTCCTTTCCAAGCCTGGCAGCCAGAGCTGTCAGATTCAGAGCTTAGGGGTGGCTCTGCAGCCCCAGGGATCTCAGATTGCCTTGGGAGCAGATGTGCCTATGTGGGACTATCAGACTCAGACGCTAGGGGCAGGAACCGACTCTCAATGCTAAAATGACATCTGTTCCCAAATACCATTCCCTTACCCCGTGCGGCTGGATGCAGAGGATATTCCCCTCAGAAGTCAGGTCAGCTCTGTGTGACTGCTTCGCACTCACTTCCACTAACCAGGAGATCTACACAAACCCAGCCTCAGACACTGCACCAGCCTTACCAGTTCCAATCCACCTGCTGGTCCAGACCCCCTGTGCGCGCCAACAAATCAGACTGCAAATGACACAGGAAAGAGACTAATGAAAATCTGATCACATCCCCAGCTCTGACCAACAGCCTCCCATGGCAGATACAGCCCTGAATAGAACCACTCCCTTTGTCCCCAGTGCTGTCCTCGATAATCCCTTTCCATCCTTCTCCCAAAGTCACCTCCCGCACAAACGTGCCTCCTGATTTCACCTTCCCATGACAATCCTTCTCCCAACCCGGTGTCACTCCTGCCCTTGGTACGTTCCCACCTCTTCACCGGTGTCGCACCTTCCACGGCAATACTCCTCCTCTGCTGAGCCTAGTGGGAGGGTTCTGTGCAGGGTATAGAGAACACCCTGCACATGACACTCAGCACTGTGCTGCCCTGCCAGGAGAGGTAGGACAGCACAGTGCCTCCAGTGATAGCACAGGCCAGTTATGCTGTTGTCAGCTCCCTTAGCAACTCACCAGCCCAGCTAGCTCCAGGAATTGCAGGATCCTCTCATCATCTGCAGACCCTAGAACACAAAGAGCATCATCAACATGTCCAGGACAACAGCATCGCTAGGGCAACACCTTCGTGGGATCACCAAAGATTGGCCAACAGGGGCCCAAATCTCCCACTGCTTCCCATGAGTGTTTCTGGTTGCTTGTTTATTTTTTAATAAAGTCATTTAAAGTCTAACTTTTGACTGTCTGAACCACTGCAGAGCTGCAGGTTTCACACTCCAACCTTCGGCCCAAGGCTAATCCTCAAGCAGCTCCTACAGGCGCACCACATGCAGGGGAGGTTAAACACCAACATCCAGGAGCAGCACCATGAACAGAACAGACTTGCCACTCTAGGCAGAGGTTTCAGAGCTGTATCTAGAGCCTAGGTCAGTGGAGAACAAGGGAGGAGAAACAGCCCGAACACAGAGACCAAGGGTTCAGTAGTTCTGACTGTGCCCAACTGCCACAGAAACGTGCCTTAAGCAAGACTGCCTCAGAGCTCTAACCCTCATATTGCAAGCCGGGAAATCCCAGGGGTCAGAACACAGGCACCAGCAAATGGGGAGTTCTGGGAGGGGAACAAGAAGTTCCAACAAATGAAGGGACTATATCAGAGCTAAAACGAGCCAGCCAGTTGGAATCTAAAATGGACACGTGAGCTGATGTGGAAGCTGAGCAGAAGAGCCATGTACCTACCAAGTGCCTCTCTGAAGTGAAGTTAGCCTTTGCCACCTTGACATTAGGCGACTACAATGCACTCTACATGTGGCTATGCCTCCAGCCTATCTGGAAGCAGAATGTAGTTGCCAGCTTATTGGGCATTACTTCACTCAGACAACATTACACTGGAGCTCTGCAGTCTGCACTGGCTTCCAATCAGACTCCAGTCTGGTTATAATTGATAGAGTCCTACAAGGCTTGACTCCTGGCTACATCGGTCACAGGGGTGTGCTTTGGGGAGGGGAAGGGGGGGAAGAGATACCACCCACAGCAGGGCTGACTCTGGAACACAATTCCTATGGGTCTGACAGAACCAGGATTCATTTGCCTTCAGGACATAATGCAAAGTCCGGCTATTTTCTCAGGTTCTTTGTGAGGGGGTAAGTTTATTTAGAATAGGCTCCCTAGGCAGGCTCTATACTCTGTGGAGCAGTCATAAAACACAATAAAAGTTACAAGAAATGACTGTCCAGCCCACCATGGTATAGCAATAAATACCCGCCATCCAACAGGAGGATAACGCAACAAATCCAGGAGTGGGAACGTCCAGTCATGGGCTGTCAAGTAGCCCTGTGGTCTGGGTAAACTTTGGATGGGCACTTTGCGGAGCACTTTTTTTTAAGCTTTGTTTTTGTATATTTAAGTGTTTGTTTAAAAACACACACACACACACACACACACACACACACACACACACCCTAGATCTGCTGGGAAAGGTGCTTTCAGAAATCTAACGAAATATCTATTATTTACCATGACAATAAGACAATTTGGTTCTGAAGGGGGCTGGTGATGAAATATGTTGGGTAACATTACAAAGAACAAAGGAGTGTTGTGGGCAACTACTACAGCACTGAGAAAGAGAAAATCCACAGCACCCCGAGTACTTGAATCAACTGATCCTATTCTCATGGGGGCATCCCACTCCTAAGATACCCTTCATGGACCTACTTCTTACTGATCAGAAGGTGCAGACTCAGTGTTTGACTAATCCAGAATCTGGTGGAATTGAGAAGTGTAGTAAGGGTGATTTGAGTACTTCCCCCACTCCACACACATGTATGGAAATCAGCAGGGAACCCTAGAAGATTCCATACATAAGTAGCAATGAACAAGGATTCCAGGGTTATGAGTTCAATCCTTGAGGGGGCCACTTAGAGCTCTGGGGCAAAATCAGTACTTGGTCCTGCTAGTGAAGGCTGGGGGCCGGACTTGATGACCTTCCAAGGTTCCTTCCAGTTCTAGGAGATAAAATAAATTAATGGAGATATCCTATTTAAATTTAAATAAAATTTAAATTTAATGATGCCGAGCACAAGGGACAAGCAACGGCCAATGTGGCTTCACAAAGGGCTGTTCACAAGAGCGAATCCTCCTCCCGGAAGTGTATGGAGAGCATGGAGCTGAACTACAGACACAGATAAGGCTTTCAAGGAAACGCTAAGGGCAGCAAAAGCAGAATGAGTCAGTGCTGCTAATGTACGGACCAGCAGGGAGGTGGTTGGGCTGGAAAAAAAATGTGCCAGTGGGGTGTACAGGACAGGTGCAGCCAGTGATCATTTAGTAGCTGCTTCAATTAATTTCCACTCACCTGAAACTGGATAAATCTTCTTCAGAGGATAAATCACCTGGTTGAACAAACCAAACACAGACCCATGTCAGAGGAAGCTGGACATGGAGTTCATCACAGCCACACGCTGTGCCCAGAACTCAGACACGAGGAGATGAGCTATCACCAGTCCTCTCTCCTATGAGCCTTTATGCAGCCCACAGTTTCCTAGCACTGGGGTTGCTTGTCCTGTCTCATCTGCTCTGAGTGCAACTAGGGACTGGGACTGTCACGCTTTGTGCAGCCAGCCTGTGGGAGCCCTGCACCAAACTGACTCACCTGCTCTCGCAGGGTTCCATCTGTGAAGAAAGGTCTCTGTGGCAGGAACACCACCCCATGGGGGCCAAAGCAGGTCAGCATGTGGATGTTCCCTGCATAGATCCAAGAGACAGAGTCACACCAATTCACAAGCTCACCTTCTAGCCCTTTCCCGGTGCACAGGCCTGCATTAGTGAGATGCAAGCACTAGGTAATGATCACGCTTCCATGGATCAGAGGTCAGGTGCTCAGCAGAGTGCACTGATGAGAAGTTCACACCACAGCATACGGGAGAGGGGACAGCTCGAATGCACCAGTGACAGCACTCACACTCACAAGTGCCACAGGCCCCAACTTCCCACAAGTGGCGCAAGTTCCACCCACTAGTCTCCCTGGGGCAGCACCAGCTCCTGCCCTCCGTTTAGTGGGATGAGGTTTTGGAGGAGTCACTATCCTTACCCCGTGTGCTCTCCCAGAGACCACCAAGGACCCTCAGGAGTGATGTCTTCCCTGTGCCAGTGTTCCCCACGATCAGCAGATTGTTCCCTTGGGAAATCCGTAGGTCCAGGTCCTTGATGAGCAGCTTGTCCGAGGATGGAACCGAGAGAGAGACTCGCTCCAGGAGGAAGGCTGTATCCCCCAGCACAGTCTGCTCTCCAGGACCACTGGAGCCCAGAAACCAAGGCAGAGAGAGAAGAAAAGAGCCAAGGGTAAGTGACTGAGCCTTGAGGTGGTGAGGAGCAGATGCCTTCCAAATGACTTATGCCTCCCCTAATGTCATATTTAGGGCCTAGATATCATGGCGACTGGTGCCTACTGACAAACTAAACAGATTCCAGCCTTCGTAGTTAGAAAGCACCAGTTACTAGGGTACCAAGGTGTCATTTATACCAGCTACGCTGTGAAATAATGGGCTAATCAGTGACCCAGCACAAAACCACAGCACGGACCACACAAGCCACTGGCCTGCAGCAGGGGCTCTGGCAAAGGGTAACCACGAACTGTGATCTCCAGTTCCCCCTTGTGGAAACATTGCCATAGCAGTTGCTAACTCTGGAAGGCTGTACTGGGAATACACAGCCCCCATAGATGGTCTACACTGGAAAAAAAACAAAAAAAAGACCATGCCAGCAGGTCTCAGAGCCTGGGTCGGCTGATTCAGGGCTCGCGCTATAGGGCTAACAATAGCAGTGTAGACATTACTGCTTGGGCTGGAGCTCGGGCTCTGAAACCTGGCAAAGGGGGTGGGTTTCCAAGCCCAAGTGGGAAAGTCTACACTGCTACTGTTAGCCCCGTAGTGCAAGCCCAAGGACCCAGGCTCTGGGACTCGCTGCCACAGGGTTTTCTTTGCAGTGTAGACATACCTTATGAGGCCCTTTCATAGCGGGGCCGCACTTCAATCCAGAATTAAACAGATTCAAGCTGGAAAACAACGTGTAAGGAATCAGCGACTTAATGATGGACAGGACAAGAGATGGAGAGTGTGGACGATTCACTCATAACTTTTTAAAACACACACACCCTCCTATGAATACGAGACCTAGATCCCACTGTCTCCCTCTCCCCTCACTCATCTATCTAGAGTGTACGCTCTCTGAGGTGGAAGCTGTTTTTGTAGATGTTTGTCCAGCCCCCAGCACAAAAGGGCCCAGATCCTGTGGGGGTGCTGTGGCTGCTATTACATAAGTTATACTCAGTGGGGCTCCCAGACCCAATCTTCTCAGACTGCAAGTCAAAAACTATCAGACTGCAGGAACCAAACCGCTCATTCTACTTCACGCCTCACTGCCCACAACAATGGGAACTGCACTCTGAGCTCAGCTAGCAACAATCCTGATGCATGAGGCAAATCCATCCATCTCCTCAGCAACCTGCTCAGGCCCAGGAACCCAGCAGGAAGGAATCAGGGAGCACAGGGGCAGCAGAAATGGCAGGAATAGAAGTCACTTTGCTGGCCAGAGGCATCTGACAGTTAGAGGCCAAGGCCAGGATTTTCAGACTTTGGGGCTTGCAGTCCTCATCCGCGAAAGGCAGGCCACTTTGATTCAGGCCTGCCTTTAGACTTCTAGGTTTGGAAAGGTTGACCCACGCCCCTGAACATGCCGTCAGGTCCCCACCCCTCCAAGTACTGGTACTAATCCCACAAATGGAAGGAACACATTCAAAAGCGTAGAAACACCCTCCAAATGCAGGGGCTGCCATGTCCGACAGGATGTGATGATCTGGGACAGTAGCAAGAAGGAAAATGCTGAAGGAGAGCCCCATAGTGAGGAACCGGAGGGAGCCTGAAATTGGCCAAAGCCCTGGAGAACACATTATCAAGAACAATCCCACTGGCTGCTAGGGTCGGAGCAGACTAGATAGAGCTTCTCTCTCTCTCTAGAGACTTATTTACCATTTTCACTATGGTCGTGCCCTGAAATCCTAGTTGGGATCAGGACCCCACTGTACTGGGTGCTACATGTACATGCACGCACATGAAGACATGCTCCCTGCCCCAAACAGCTTATAAACTAATTTGAAACACGATGCGACAGGTGAACGTGACAGTTGGAGGGGAGAGGAGGCAGCCAGTAACAGATCACATGACTACGAATACATTGGCGGTAGGGGGGCTCAACTTGCTAGCCTCAAAGGGCTTTTTCCACAAACACCTGGCTACCAGCACCTGCCTCTTATTGAGCTGGTTGATTTCCAAGGCTACAGATTCCTTGATTTTCCAGTGATATGAACATACTTCCCTGCCTCAGGGAGATTTTAGGGACATGCCCAATGGTTGTTTAATCTGTGCCTATTTCTCAGGCACACCGGATGCAGACCTCTGCCCCTCCTTATAGCACCCCTGGGGGAATTCAAGGGAGAAGGACCTGAGGCTGCAGTGTTTGGAGGAAACCCTATTTTACCATCCCAGAGGCACATCCAAAATGCCTGATGAACGTGAGAGTTTTTCCCACAGCCTGGAAACCCAGCTGCAGACAGTAAGTTACCATCCCAAGCTCAGGCTGGCCGCAGATACTCACTTGTCAAAGTCCCAGTTGGTTTTGGCTTCTGATTCACAATCACGGTGTTTCCTGGAGAGAGACAGCAGTGCCTCCTGCAGCTCCCCAATTCTGTAAGACAGAGGGGGTAGCAAGAGAGACAGACGTGACTCCGCAGCCCTCTCCCCACCTTCCAGCTCCTGTCCTCACTGGGCTTCTTAACAGACTGTATTTAATGCAATGTGCTCAGGGCTGTACAGGACACAGAGCAAGTCCTACCCTACAGAGCTGCCAGGCTGAACCACTGACAGGACGTCCACTCGTGGGGGGAATGGAAGGAGGTTAAAAAGAGTTCTCTTTTGTTTTTTAATTACCCAGAGTTCCTAAGCAGAGGGCATCATGGGGAGCTTTAGGAGGGATGCTGGGAAGGAGATGCAGCCAGTTCAGTGCCTTCCATTGCAAGCTACTCACTGGACTAGAAAGTACATGGACACTAGTGGGCTGCGACTAAGGCATATTTTAAAGGAAGAGCTATCCTTCCATTCAGCATCTCGCCTCCGCAGTGGCCTCTTCTGGCAAGGGGATTCCAGTCATAGGCAATCAGCACCCAGCCTCTGGAGACAAGTGCTCCCTGCCAACCTCGGTTCCAAATGGGCCCACGGCAGTGACCTTTGAGTGCGAGTTCTCTGGGGCAAGGGCAGTCTTGCACTAGGTGTAAGGACGGACCATGCCTAGCACCATCTGGGTTTGGGTCTGTAGATGCTATCTTCATACTAAGAATGACACCTCGTACAAGCTAACCACACATTAGCAATCACCCCTTCCCAAGGAGCCCTGCCTAGGGTACAAGCTACCCCACTTCTGCCAGAGCCGCAGACTGGGACATTCCCAGAAGCCTTGCACTGGGGCACCAAGAAGGTTCCCTCTCCTGGAGACAGGATTAAGGGAGGGCAACTCTCACCTGTGTGTGTAGCCAGCCACGTCAGACAAGGTGGCGGAGAGATCGATGAGCTGGCTGAAGCAACTGATGAGGTAAATGGAGACAAAGGCATTCTGCCGGAAAAATCACACGCCGGGAGAAGAGTTAGCACGGAGACGGGGCAGCAGCGCCCGGAGCTGAGGTGGCTGTGCCTGCCCTCGCAGCCAGCAAGCAAGCGGCAATGGGATACCATATTCTCAGCTAGGGGCAGCCATCACAGTTGGGCATGTGCAGTCGCTCAGACTCTAGGAGAGTGGTGACCCAAAGAGGGACAAACGACAGAGAAAGCGGCACCGGACAAGAGACTTAACAGGGCTCACCTGCACCAGCCTGGAGACTGACCCAGGGGAGATCCCTCCCGGTGTCTGCTAGGAGCTGCCCTTTCTCACTCCCCACGGCCATTGAGCGAACTGCCTCCCATAAGGCCATCCCTGTAGGGAACACGATCAGCCCACTGCAAACCCAATAACTGGCCGGGGGGCCTGGTGGTAGGACTCGGGGAGGAGAGGGCACCAGGACTCATTCCCCACAGGAATCCCCACTGGCCTGAACACTCCCTAGAGCCCTGGATGCGTGCCTCACACTGATGCCTTAGGAATCCCAGCCAGTAGGGAGCTCCTCTCAGTACTCCAAGGGTTAAAGCCTCTAACAGCTTTAAGAGAAAGAGGAACAATCAGAAGAACCACCAGGAACTCTGAATAAACAGGCTGCATCTGTTCGGTTAGCACGTCCATGAGTCCTGCAAGTTGCACTGCGACTCCTGCCAGCACTGAGGTCAGTGTCCTCTCCCCGGTGTCACGCTGACCACTTCCCCCCGACCCTGTACTGGAAGTCGTCTGCTACTCTCGGATGCATGTCTCTGCTACACAGCCTGGAATGCTAAGCTGGCTGCTTTTAGATCTGCATTACCAGTCTCAGACTGTTTTTGTTCAGCTGGGAACCAGTCAGATTTGGAGGCCCCTCCCTAGGGGCCTAGTGAGGCAACAAAAGCGGGAGAGAGATCAGCCTTCTAGACAGAGCAGTTCCATGCAGACAGGGGCTTTTGGAGCCAAGAATCTGGTTTGTGGACAGGTTGGTTCCATGAGCAGCCAGCTGCTGCAGCCTCTCTTCAGTCTGCAGAAGCAGTGGGCTTGGCAGTGCTACATGGGCCCAGCCCTGCGCCGATGCCTCGTGCTGTCTCATCAGTATGTAACCTTTCATTTAAAACAGGAGGGCCTGATCCTGCAAATGCCTGTGTGTGAGATTAGCTTTCCATACGTGAGGGCATCGAGTCAATCACACACCTAAGAGTTTGCAGGCACAGGGCCTATGTTTCTAGCCCTTATGTTGGCAAAGAATGTCCTGAATGTGACCCAGTGAAGTCAGCATCCCTACCGAGGGGCAGTCACCCCCCCAACCTCCAGCACCGCCTCTCGCAGCGCAGTGCTCGCTCTGCTCTCAATATCAGCCACCCCTTCCGCTGGAACCCAGCCCTGCACAGCACATCGCTCTCTTTGGATTTAGCGCCAGACCCTCAGGATTGGGTCAGCCTGTGCTTCGTCACATCCCCTGGCCTAGTGTCCTGCAGGGTGCAAGGGGAAGAACCGCAGCACATGGAAAACGTTCCTCTGGTAGATGGTGCTGAACTCACCTTGCTGACCAGAGCGCTCAGCTGTGCTGGATCCAGGTCACCATAGACACCACTAAAGATGGGAATGGCAATCACCACGTAACTCAGAATGCTGCCCAGATAGTCAAAGGTGTTGATCCCAACTGGATATAAACACATTGGCAGGAGTTAATGAGCAGGGAACAGCCTCTATCCTATATGTCCCTGGGGACTCACTCCCCAGCCCTGATGATTACCCTGATGAAGCTGCCACATGCCCCTGCAAATCAAGGAAATTCTTCACTTACTGTAGAGCCACAGTTCTTTGCCCATCAGCTCCCTCTGTGTCTGCAGGAGGCTCTGCAACCGGCAGTCAGTTCTCATGTGCTCTACCTGCCCAGCTCTGCAAAACAAGACAGTAGCATGCCATGGATCTACCAAAGCCATCACATACTGGGTGCACTGCAGAGTGATGAAAGCATTGCAGGACTATTGTAGTTATCTGGAGCATGCCCATCACCATAGTATCTGAGCAATGTTATTGTGGTGGCCAAGCACTAAATACCCAGATGCCTGGTGAATGTGCCTTTGAGGAGCTCCTCAGCTGAGGGAGGTGGCCCTGAGAAAGAATCTGCCAGAGCACCCTGGTATTTCTATTAGACATGGAGGGCAAAAGAGAGGCAAGTGAAGACAGCAAAGCCCAACACCGGACTAGGGCGCCCGTGGGGCTACTTCATGCACCTGAACAAAGAGCCTTCTGGAATGGATGGACAAAACACCGCAGTGTTCCTGGAGTCAGAAAGGGGAGCAGTGAGGCGAGCTGAGGAGGTGACATCTAGCCACCTAGATGCCCAGTCCTTACCTTGGCCACTGCTCTATAACCGTTGCTGGAGCAGCAATGGACTGATTACTGGTCTCTTGTGGGTCACTATGGCTCAGGTCTTCAACATCCTGAGAAGCCAAACCGTGAAGTACTTGACACAGCTAATCCAGGTGAATCTGTGTCTATTGCATTCATGTCCCTGGAGCTGTCTGACTAAGACTGGATTTCAAGCCTGGAAGGGGGCTCCTCTCCCACCCCAGCTTTAGTAGGTGCTCATATAGTCGCAGTCATTGCTGACTCTTAGATCCACACCCCTCTGACTGCACACTGGGAGCCTAGATCCTTGCACCAGAGAGCTCCATTTACACACCAATCCACCTGGGCTGAGGCCTGCAACAGCTACTTCCACTCATTCACAATGTTTACAGCGCCCTCAGGTGGTGAAAAGCAGAAAAAGATAAAATGTTTAGTATTCAAACGCAGGCTGTGTCCACGCTGAATTTCTACCAACTCTAGCCCCAGCGGAGCGGCGCATGGGGCTAATCCCGGTGGAGCTGCCGTGTAGGTCCAGTGCAGGTGCTTTTACCACCATATTGTCCAACTTGGCTCACAGCACATCTAGATGATACAGCAGTGAAGATACTTGTCCCCAGCTCCCATTATTGTCATCACCACATGGGCACAGCACTGGGCTAGATCGATGGAGGGAGAACTGCTACAGGTGCTCAACCGGATCAGGCCAGTGAGCCACATACACAATGAGACAGGGAGGGCTGGAGAATGGGGCAGCCCCTGTTGTCCCCCAGTGACAAGATCCCATAGTGCTAAGGCTAGAAGGTGAGGGGAACATTGACCTTCATAGCCCACAGCCAGGCACTCCACTCCAGACCTTATCAAGCTGGGGGCCCACAGGCATCAGGGTTCTAGCCAGTTGGATGCAACATCTTTAGTAATGATCTGGTTCAGGCGGGTAAAGAGCATGTTGGTACAACGCTGGGAGGCACTGCAGAGACCATACAGTACTGGGCAGGTCCCACCTGGGAGGGCACGCTCAGTTCTGGGCACCTCAGTAGCAGCAGACATTGACAGAGTGGATGCAGTTCAGAGAAGAGCAACAAGGTGGCCAGAGGGACTGAGCTAGGAGGAGAGAGAGAGAAAGAACTGAAGTCTGTCTAGCTGGGCTGACAACAAAGGGGAAACAGGAGAGAGTAGCAGGATCAAATTAGGAAAAGGGAACCTTAGAACAGATCTCAGGAGAGGATCTTAACAGGATAGGATGAGGCCCTTGAACAGTCTCCCAGAGCAGTAGAAGAGGCCCCAGTCTGATGCACCAGAAAATGGTCTGTAGGCCATAGAATAATCCTAAACTGGACCCTGAAGAAGGGGGAGAGGGGAAAGGGTTGTTCTTCTCCAACTCCTAGGATTTTAATGCACCTGGGTTATTTATTGACCACTGGCAGCAGGTGCTGTGCAGAACACAAAGGAAGGCACTGTGGCACAATTACAGGTCTAGGAAGCTCTCCTACAGGCACTTTTTCTTAAAGGAACTGTAGGACCCAGCACAGGTCCTGTACTTGGATCATAGCAGAGCAGCAAGTTAGAGACTTGGTACCAGACACAGGGGGCAGGGACAAGGGCCCTTAAACAGGACAGGACAAGGCAATGCAAGCAATAGGATAGGTCCCTTCCCTTACTGTTCTGGAATGTGTGAACTGAGCAGTTACTCTAGGAGCTGGAAGGATCCATGAGAAGAGATGAGAAGAAACAGGTTAGTCCACCATTTACCTGTAGAAAGCAGCTGGCTCTGCATTTACACGAATCTGCATGTGCTTGAACCTGCACAACGCAAACCAAAACGTGAGACGCGACCACCCCACGGATTACACAACGAACATCCCCGCAACAGAAACATCCATCCCTGCTCCTGCCATCATGCTGAGTGACCTGACAGATTCTTAGCCCAGGAATGGGCCTGAACATAGGGCCAGAGGCCTTGAGCAAGGTTCAGAAGGGCACTACACTGCCCTATACATAGGTACCATCCGAGCAGGTCAGTTTAGGGTCTAGTTTGGTCTCCTCCCTTCTGCACCAATCACACTGGACCACTGGCATCCCACTCGCTGGGACAGCCCAGTATCCCATAGCTTGTTTACTAGCCCAGTAGCTCTGATACACTGGATCAGATCAATGAGCCCATCTAATCCGGCATCCCCATGCTGCACCGTATCACACCAATGGGCACATCTGCTCTGCTGTCCACACCTCTGACAGTGACGGATGCTGGCTGCTTCAGAGGAAGCTGTCAAACCCTTATAATGCACCTGGTCATTGACCAATACCTTTCCAGTTTATGCCCTGAAGCATAAGGAGAGATTTAGAAGACCTAAGGGCTATGTGGGGATTTCAGGCACATCATGAAGGTAAGTGCATGTGTGTGGTGGGAGGAAGAGGAATGCCTCAAGTCTCAGCCACCCTCCTTGGTGAATGTGGATCAAGATCCAACTTAACAGAAGCTCCATGCTCCCTCTACTCCACAGCACCTCACTGCAATTAGCAGCAGCACCAGCAAGGGATCAGTGGAAAACACTGATGGCTGGACCAACGGAGACCAAGGGGCGCTGTCTCACCAGGTCACACTCTAGTGGCAGGGATGGGTGGGGCTTAGCACGTTGATCCCAGATGGGGGTCTCTGAGGCTGGGTTCAGTGGGCTGGTTGTGGGCTCAGAGGAGCTGAGCAGGCTGACTTGCTTAGTCAGAGGAGGGGGGAGGAGATTAGCCACATATGGGTCAAACACTGAGTGGACTGGACTGGGGGCTGAGCAGGCTGGCATTAAGCAGAGCAATTCCAGAAAGGAAGGGTCAGTGACAGCAAGACTCCAACCACTCACCTGAAATCCCCCTCCAGCTTCTCCTGATGCACCAGTTTCGACACAATGGGACTCATCAGCACCTTGTTAACAACTGTCCCAATGACAAAATACCCAAAGATACTTACTGGGCCCAGCCAGCCGGTGCTAAAGGGGAAGATGGAGAGAGGTTAGCTAGCAAACCCAGGAAAGGCCACACACTAGACTGGGAGGGTAGTCTCAGAAATACCCAGCCCACTATTACACATGAACCCCAGCATACTAGGTCTAGGAACTCTACCCGCCCCCTGCATAGTCAGAGTCATCCCCACCAAATCAGTGCCAGGAATCCCACACCATGTGCTAATGCCAGGATTCAAATTCCCAGCCCCTAAGTTCTGAGAACCGTAGCACTCCCAGGAATGGTATGAAAGCAGCTCTAAGAGGTGCAGTACTCCAATGGGAAGGTGCAGAGATCCTACCTTTGAAAGCACTGATAGGTGTAGTAGCCCAGTGTAAAAGGAGAAATGATGAGTTTACTGGCCATGGAACTTAGCTGTCTGCAGAACCTCTCCACATCCTGACTGATTCGCTGGTCTCTGCTCGACATAAAACAACACTGTTAAAGCCAAGTATGAAAGCAAGAACAAATCAGAACAAGAGATAATAAAGCCCTGTCAGGACGCACCTAGTTCCTTCCCCCACCGCTTCCACCCCACACCCTGGGGAGGGCTGTTCCATTGTCTATTCTCAGGGTTTTGTCCAATCCAGTTTTTGAGGAAGCAAGTAATGGGGCTTCCACCACTTCCCTTGCAAAACCGTTCCACAACCTGATAGGACTTATTAAGATGCCATTAACAACACCCAGGCACAATGTTCCTTCTCCCTTCTTGGTGCTCACAACCCTGCCCCTACTTAGCCATCTCTTGGAGCCCCACGTGCACTACAAAACCACCAAGTCACTTCCAGACCTCTCAGCCTGATTACACATATCAGTTAACAACACAGTTAGGTGCCCTATCCACGCTGCCAAAGGCTGACGCTGCTGTAATAAGCGGCTTGACCGGATTATGTTTAGCGTGTAGGCTGGCCCCTTATGCAAGCTACACATATTTTTCAAAACTTTCTCCATAAATCAATCCCTTACTTTCACTGCTCTCCTTTGAACTCCTTCCAATTTGTCAATATCTGCCTGGGAAGGAGGTGCCCTGAACCCACACAGTACAGAAGGCATGGCTTCCCCAGAGCCGGGGGAGGGAGACTCTCCCCTCCTTAACTCTTGACATGTTCCCTCTGCAACCCCAAAACAGCACCAGCTTTGTGGTTTTATGCTGCCCCATCATACATTGATCTTACTGCTACTGCTGCTGTCCTCCCTACTCACAAGTGTTTGTGACCATCTATCATCCAGTTACATTTTAACTAGACTGGAAACCAGGGGCAAGAATGTTGTTTTTCCTTTGTCTGTTAAGCAACATTTATGGCTCCATATAAGTAATATTAATTCAGATACCCTGCTAGAACCCTGACCTGTTTGGATGTGTTACCCTGACGATGCCCATCTACTTATTCGCCCCAGCGCAGAGGGGAGCGAGAGAGAAAGAAAGAAAGGTAGTCCCCAGTTGGATTACATAGTGTGAGCTAACAAGACACCACCTCACCATTATTGCTTAGCCTCTAACCTCCTGGTGCAAGGGAAGATCCCTGAGGAAAACCCATCAGACACATTTATGTCCTGGAGTATTTTCAATTATGAGCCATAGCAGAACACATTTGTTTGGGGGCGGGGAATGAAATGTATTCCATAGCGATACAATAAATTCATTCCGTCGCAGAATTTAGGACTTGCTGCCATACAATTTGGTCCCATGTTGCTGAGGAACCAAGGGGGCCCTGATTATATAGTGCACATCCCAAGGTTAAAAGCAAACATTTGACTAAGATAAGTCTGGTGAGGGGCCTCTCTGTTCCTTCCCTGAAGGAACAGCTGGGTGTGCGTGAGTTTTTGGTTTTGATCCATGCTCTGCACTGGCTGCCTATCACACTAACGAGGCATCCAGGTGTCTTGACCTTAGGCACTACTTTCTAAACCTGTTTCTGCACTTTTGGTCTCTAGTGCAAAGTTTTGTCAGCAACAAACATTTCTTGAGGTTGGCGGCAGCTCCAGTCATGGCTGGAGAATCATAGTTCAGTGCCACTCCTGTATCTCCATCCCACACAGATGTGGTGCTAAATCACTTTTATTACAGAATGATCATGATCCTCTTAGTTGAGAGGACTAAATTGCCTGAAGTCATCTCCATTAACAAGAGTTATGGTCCCCATTAAGCAATCATTTCCTGTAACTATCTCTGGGCTCAGCTCAATTCCCTGGGAGGTGTCACCAGTAAGAGAAGTGAATTGTACCACTAGTTATCCAAGTCTGAAGTACCCATTCCTCAGCCTGTAGGCAGGGCTGTGCATAACGTCATTATGCAGCCATGTAACTTGCTACAGAATTGGTTTGTTTTTTTATTTTGTCACAAATATTTAGTTCAGAATCTGAACAAAAAAATGCATACAGCCCCTCTTCTCTCCGTGATATGAGTGCAACTAACACAGTGACTACACAAATCTATAGGCAGCCTGAAACAATAGCTCTGGGAGGGGTGACAGCTAAATGGAGTGACCTCTCAAAAGCCTAAGGATGTCGATTCAAATGGCAACATTAACTATTTAGCTGCTCATCATTTTATCAGGATCATCCAGCTCCTCTCCCTGCTTGTTGATGCAGTGGCAAATATTGCAGTGGGGTGTAATGGAGAAGCCAGTTGTCAAAGTTTGCTGGGATGAACTATGAGGAATTCAACTCTCCACCCACTACTCCCAAGTTCAAAGTCACCTCTGACCCTGACCAAAAGGGGTTGGGAAAGAGAAGATATACCCCCCCTTCTCGAGTTCGAAAGGCCTCTACTACAAGAAACAAAGCCAACTCCCAAGTCTTTCCTGGGTGTCAAAAGCCCCGGATGACCCCTGCCTGGCTGTCAAAACTTTTTAGAAAAACACATGCATCCAATTAAAAATTCTGGGTAGTTTAAAATCAAAACAAACAAAGATGCCTGTCCCAACTGGACTAGGGAGAGAGGGGAAGAGGGCGGAGGGGAACCAGCTGTATGGTTCCAAGGTCCCTGCCACAGGATAACATGTTGCGCAGCACATGGGGTCTCGTTTATAACCAACACCACTGTGCAAATAACTAGTCTCATTATTTTAAGCCTCAAGTGGACAGATTTTCCTTGCTCCATATTTGAGCCCTGTCAAAGAGGAAGGATTTACTCTGGGCAAAGCACCAGCCCAAAGGATGATCTCACATCCCTACCATGGAGAAGAGGGTCTTTGAGAGGGAAGCAAGGCCCTGAGGGAGGGAGTTGGCTGTGGGGGCAGCGGGGGGCTGCATGAGGCAGGTAAGACCTGGCAGCACAGAAGAAGATCCACCAACAGAAACAACAGCACTTTCTGCCAACCTGCAGGCAGTGAGATCTTTTGGCAATGAAGAGAGTTCTCTATCAGGAACTGCCTTCCACCAGGCACAGAGATAGGGGGCCAGGCCACCCAGCCCTAGAGAAAAACCCCCAGAACAGAATCACACACACAGAGAGCTCAAAACGGCCCCCTACCAAGGGCAGCCAGATACACAGACATGGCAGCCAAAGAGCGAGGAGCAGTTCAGGAGACACCAAGCAAGAGGCTGAAAGAAGTTGCGAACAGCCTACGGATTATCGATGTCCTCGCGCAGCACGTTCAGGGTGTAATACACCTGGCCCTGGAAATAGTAGCCATGAAGGTATTCGGTGAGAGTCTTCCTCCAGCTCACATACATCAGGTTACAGATAAACTGGTCCAAGCTTTTCAGCTGGGATGAGGCAAAGAGAGACAGAAAGAGGGGCAGGGAGAGCAATCATTTAACGATACAAATCCAAAATGAATCAGCAATAAAAAACGAAATGACCCATTCCACATTCAGCTGTCTGCACAGGGCAGAAGGGAGTCCCAGTCCCTCCCTTTGGGCACTAAGCTCCAAGAGCAAAGCTGCAAGCTGTACTCTGGGGGAATTCTGTGCCAAAATATTAAAAATTCTGCACACAATTTTCAAATTCTGCAAAATTCTGCATATTTTATTTGTCAAAACAACACAATAGAATCACACCAGTTTCAATTATTTTGGGTTATTTATTTCAAAATACGTCTCAGCAAGTATGTCTGTAACAATACAGACAACAAAAAAGATTCAGAAAATGTTTTCTGACAAATGGATTCCTTACTAGGCATATTAATACAGAACTCTAAGTAATAATTCATTTAAACTACAATACAGAACTGTATTTCCCGCACTCCTCAGAAGCAGTGCAAAGACTTGGGGGAGTCAGGGGTAACGGAGGAGCTGAGGGAGAGGAAAGTAAATTGTTGAGAAGGAGCCTGGGTGTGAACTTGGAGGGTATGGGTGGGAAAAGTGTGGAACAGGTGTTTTTGGGGGGGGTGGGAAGGGATTGTTAGCAAGCTTCCCCCATGCAGACCCTGGCTGACCCTTAGCCTCTCCCATTCAGTCAGGCACATCTGCCCATCCCCATGTATTCCTGCACCCCCATGTGTCCCTCCACCCCCACTCAGACATCCACACCCATGTGGCCCGCACTCCTCCCCCTGTCCCTATATGGCTCTATACTCCCTTCCCCATGTGTCCCTGCACCCTCCCATCTCCATGTGTCTCTGTGCCCCCCCTCAGCCCCTATGTAGCTCTGCACCCCCCCTCATCACCATGTGGCCCTACACCTCCCTCCCCGCTCTGGCCTTGTGCCTCCACTCCCATTCAGCCCCTGTCCCAGTCTGTCCTCCCACACTAGCCCTTATGAGACCCTGTCTGACTCCCCCAGCACCCCACGCTGCCTGTCTCCCCATAGCCCGTCTCCTGACCCAGCCAGACAGGCCCTGTGAAGAAGGCAGGCTCTTTTTGTTCCCTAGCTGGACGGGAGCTGCTGCTGTGTTCTATTGCCACAATGCCATCTGGTAAGCAAAAGGCAGAACTGCAGCAACATTTCAGCAGAAGCTTTTTCTGCAAAAAAAGTTTAAAATATGCATGGCTCATTAATTATGCACACGTGCAGTAGTGCAGAATTCCCCCAGGAGTAAAGCTGACAAGGGATCCCTGGTCTGACCAACAGATCCCAGGCTTGAGAGCACATGCTGCAACCTAGGGAGGACTCTCCTTTTTTATAGGGTCCCTCTCTGTTCCTCCCCACTCTAAGAGGGCAGACAGGGTGGGGGCAGGAGAGGAGGTGGTTACTGTCTTACCATAGGATCCCTCTTTGCTCTCCCTAGCCCTCTGCGAGCACATGCCACTCTTACCGTGGAATTGAGTACGATGAGTATCACAGCAATCGTAGTCAGGGTTTTGAACCCAGAGAAGTCCTTGCTCCCCAGGACCCCGTAGTACTGGCTGGGGATCAATCCCACCTGGTAAATGACCAACTGTTCTGGGAGGCAACAAGAAACACAGAGGGAAAATTAAGGGCTGAGGAGGCACAGTGGAGGAGGAGGAGGAGGGGCAAGAAGCATACCTCAATGAAAGGCCTGGAATTGCACCCCTCCCCTCTGTCCCCCAGCCCAACCCAGGCCAGCCATTCACTAGCTCACCCAACAGGGCAATGCTCAGCAGGGTCAGGAACATGAGCACATTCTGGGAGGACCATCTGGGAAACAAGATGGCCTGGATCTTCCCGAAGCGTCGCAGAAACTGTAGGTCCAGCTGGGGCTGGGGCCTGCTGAGAGATAGAAAGAGCAGGAGAGTGAGGTTAGCCAGCAGGCACTGGCCTCCTGAAGGTGCGCTATGTAATCTGCCTTTTACAGAGAAGTAGCCATCTCTGCTCCACCCCATCCCAGAGCCTGCTTCCCTGGAATCAGACTCTATCAACTCTTCCTCTACCTCAATGGAGGAGCCTCATATACCCAGTGACAGTTGCAGGAGAGGCCAGGGACTAGCCTCGGGGCACCAGGAGTGTAGTGATCCTCAAAATAAAGGACTCTACATGCCAAGAGAACAAACTGCAGAGCTGCCGCATAGAACATACACCTGCTTGGTCTGAGGCCAGCCAGGGGTCAAGTGTGTTCATAAGAATTCATTAGTCAGGGATTCCACAGCAGAGCTTTTGTGCTGGAGGGTCCCAAAGGAAAGAAGCCAAGATGGCTCCTCATGTTGGAGAATATGAATCCTTTCCCGTCCCTTCTACAGGCTGGGATAAGCTTGGCCCCACATCATGCTTCATGTGGCAGATAGGATCCAGGCCCCATGGTTGGATGGTGGGATTGATCCCACCCACTGAATGTGAATCAGAGAAGCTGCTGCTCCAGCGTTCTAGATCTACCTCCAGCGCATGCCCAAGAAGTGTGGCTATTTTACATTCTGGCAAGATGCATCTAACTTGTCCTGCCAATGAAATACCTGAACTGGGAAAAAGAGATGATTCCATCTACGGGAGGGGTAAAGCCCACAATCCCTTGGAAAACTGGCCCACCTGACTCTTGAGTTGGATCCTACAGTCTAACCCAAGTGCTGAGGCTAAAGCCATCTTCCTGTTCTTAGATTTCAGAGTAGCAGCCGTGTTAGTCTGTATCCGCAAAAAGAACAGGAGTACTTGTGGCACCTTAGAGACTAACAAATTTATTAGAGCATAAGCTTTCGTGGGCTACAACCCACTTCTTCGGATGCATCCCCGACCATTCCCCCCTGCTCTGGGTCACACTCCCTTCACTAGTTTCACATCTCCTACATCGCATTCCCACCCTGGGTATCAGCCTCCAGGCTCTCTCAGCTCTTCCCCCAGCAACCACCTTTTGCTACCCAATGGACCCCTCTCACCACCCATGCTCTGCCAGCTCCCCTTCCCTAGCTATCTAGGTACTTGTATGGCCCTTATCGCTGTAATATCAGAACACGCTCAGGCTCCTTTCCAGTCCCCCACAGCCAGCTGAGTCAGCCCCACACCGCCCTGGACTGGCCCCTGGGATCCTGGGCAAAACACAACTTCCCTCTCCTCTTCCTCCCTCCCTGCTTCCAGCTATGCCCCCCATGTGCCTCAGCTAATGTGCCCCCTACCCCATGCCCCCGCCAACCACTGGGGGGGGCGCGCAATGGCTGGCAGAGGGTATGGGGGGGCATCCAGCCAATGTGCCCCCACCGCATACCCACCAAAGCACCCCATACCCCCTCCAGCCAATGTGCCCCCCACCCCATACCCCCTGCATGCCCCGCCAGAAAACGCGCCCCCCTCTACCCCCTCCAGCCAACGTGCCCCCATATCCCCCGCACACTCCACCAACCAACGCGCCCCCCATATCCCTCCCCAATACACCCCGATCCCCCGGCTGCCCTCGCTCCCACTCACCGGCCGCCAGCGCTCCCGACAGCCATGAGTCTGGGGCAACCCGAGCCGGGCCCCGCCGCCCGGGCCAGAGTCCGAGCGAGATTGTCACCTCGCCAGCGTCCTGCCCCGGGCACTACATGAATATTCATTAATTCTTCTGAATATTCATGATATGCTCTTCTCAGCCCGCCCACCAATGGAACTATAGAGTCTCTACACCGCGAGGCAGACAGGCGCCGCTGGGACCATAGAATTCGACAGCTGAGATAGAGCAGTTCCGGGAAAGGGAGGGAGCGGACGCGGTCAACATGGCGGCAGGCAAGGCAAATCCCATACCATAGACATCTCGCCGGAGCGGCTAGAAGGGCCACAAGTCCTCTGCTGCTGCTGCTCCTGTTACACTCCCACCCAACGGATAAGAAGATACTGCAGCCCCACACAGTCCGGAATCACCACCACCGCGCCCTACAGCACAGCGCCCCCTAGCGCCACTGTTTGCAACACTGGGGAGAGCAGTGCTAGCGGGCACAGCGCCCCCTATCGAGTCACCACATAGCTCCTTGTAGCACCTGGACTTTCTTTGGGTCTCCCCTCCTTTTTCCAGTCCTCCTTCTTTTCAGAAATACATTTCCCCTGACATATATCAGGCTCATGCTCAGATGAATTATTCAGGGAAGTCTGGACATGATAAAGGAGATCTTTTGGAGTTATGGTAGAAATGTGCAGCTCTTCTAATAATATTCACAAAGATTTGCAACATACAGTTTTCTTCACTCAAATCCCTTAAAACACATCCTGCTGCCAAGCCTAGTGTTGTGAATAGTACAGCCAGAGAATATAACTCTCCTATGGTCAATTCCACATGAACCGCATCGCGTGTTTGCACTGTGAGCCCCTTGTACAAAGATGAACATGCAGTGATTCCACTTAAAGAACAATAAAGCAGTAGGAATATAAGGCAAGCTTACACTGATTGTCATCTTTTTATCTGTTACATTTTTCACAGCTGAGTCACTCTCTGACAACCTACAGCAGTTACATATCTTTCCCAGAGAAACCAAAGAAATCTCCATCTAGCACACAAAGCTAAGGCTGAGAATTTCTCCCCTCTACAAACAATTCAAGTTACCATGACATTATATCTGGGAATTTAAATGTTCCCAGTCAGGAACTTCCCAGTAATAATTCCAACACCAACCCACAAACTCCTCTACCCTGATGTTCCAGCACCAGCTCCTTACAAATAGGAAGTGGTTTGGCCAAACCCTATCTCCTCAAACAAAGCCTGACCGAACTCTCTGTCTGAGCCAGGGCAGGTACCATCAATGTTATGGCTTGCCGACGCAATCTGAGTCTGCTGCCAGTACAACTCTTCTTGGGAGCTTCCCTGGCTGCACCAGTCTGGAGTCCACAATGTCACGTTAAGCCCAACGCAGGGATGCTAGTGGTTCTCAAACTTGTATTGGTGACCCCTTTCACACAGCAAGCCTCTGACTGTGAGCCCCCTTATAAATGAAAAACACTTTTTTAATATTTAACGCCATTATAAATGTTGGAAACAAATTGGGGTTCGAGGTAGAGGCTGACAGCTCGCAACCCCCCACGTTATAACCTCACAACCCCGAGGGGTCATGACCCCCAGTTTGAGAACCTCTGACATATACATTCTAGGCTGTTGCTGTCAGCAAAGCTTTCTGGTGTCTCCAGTTCAAAAATGGGCACTACCACTTGTTTTTGGGGAGCAAGGAGCCACAGAAAGACCTGACCCTCCCCATGAAGATCCCCACTGATTGAGAGAAGGCCTCTGCAAGTGGCAAGCATTCCTCTCAAGTATGTTACTGCCAGAGGGGCTGAGGAAGGGAAGGAGAACAGCAGGGTTGCTGACTCGTGGAGTGGGAATAAAGGGGGGCCTCAGAAGTTTCAGAGAAGCATCCCCCCATGTAACCAGAACCTTTTGTGATGTTGCTCTTTTCAAACAGGTTTCTCTTTCCAGGATCACACAACATTGGGCAAACAGCATGTTGGCCAGCAAAGAAGACATTAGACTAATACACAGTAGCTAGGTGGTGGTGAACAGCATAATCCCACGTGTGTCCCAAGATCCTGCGATGAAACCCACTATTGTAAAGGATAAACACAAGAGGTCAGAGTGGAGGTTGGTGAAAGAGCAGAAGGGGGAGGGCAGAGTGAGACTGATGCGAAATGGGGAGGGTCTGTGGTAGGAAGGTGAAGTAGGGGGCAGAATAGGGTCTGTGTTGGAACCTAAGTTACCATTGAGTTTCCTGGCCTTTCAGCGATCTCATCTTTAATGCTGGAGTCAGTTAAAATTATTGTTTTTGCAACTGTCATCTTAACTCTGGGTTAGGAAACCTTTTTGCTTGAGGAAAATCTGATTGTAAAGGGATTTGAACCCCTTTGGGCTTGAGGCCCTCATTTCCTCACAATCACTCCTCACACTTGGCCCTCTCTTTGTATCCCTTCTCCCACTGCGCCTTTGGGCTTTTCCTCGCACACACACAACCCCTGTGCCCACAGCAGGCTCCCTTTGGCCACACACCAACCAACCTCACTCTCATGTCCTGTCCAATCCCTCCTCGCAGCTCTCTCCTCTTGGCTGCTTCCCCACACTCGTCTCTGCTCAGACACTAGCTGCTCCTGAGCCTGATCAGTTTAAAAAGAAACAAAAAAAAAAATCAGACTCGACATAATCAATTAAAATGCACACAATCCGCCTCCTTGCAAATATCACTCTCCCCATCCCCTGATTCTCATCTCAGCCCCCTCCCATCACAAACTGCTGTGATTCACAGCTTTATCAGTCATATTTAAAGGTCAAGCTCCAAAGGGCACAGACCATCTCTGTCAAACACTGAGCCCACTAGCATGGAATGTTATGGCTCCTGGTGACCATATTTCCCCAAAGGGAAAATGGGACACTGCCTGGGGCTAGCCCAAGGGTCCCCCCTGCCCGCATGGGGCCAGCCCACCCCACTCACCCTTCCCACCCATGCAGGGCCAGCCCAGCCCGAGCTGCTTGCCCAAACCCTCCCTCCTCCTGCATGTTCCTTCCTGCCCCGCTAGGGGTTGCACCCCACTTTTCTGGCAAAACTGGGCATTTGTCCCATTTGTTCTTGCCAACTGCTCTTGCCAACTGATCATCAGTTGGCAAGAGCAAATGGGACAAATGCTCAGTTTTGCCACAAAAGTCCGGGGCAGGGCTTATAAAAGGGTCTGTCCCGACCAAGACGGAATGTATAATCACCCTAGTTATGGCTATAACATCACAGAAATAAATGTCCGTCATTGCCACAAAAACTGAGGATGGCAGCCCAGGGCTAGTTCCACCCCCTCGGAACAGCAGTCTGTAAGAGGTGGCATTTGTGAACCATGTCATGTCAGTAATCACCGGAATTTATCTGCCTTGCTCTCCCTCCCCCTAGGAAGATTAAGTGACTTCCCAGCCGGGACAGAATATTCATGTCCGAGTTGTTATAAACTGGACTCCACTTTGAATTCTTGGAAGCCAGGGGATCTGACACACATATACATGCTGGGCTGCAATTGTCTATTCCAACCCCTTTCCCACCACCCCTTTGTCCTCCCCCGCCTCATACAGCACCTGCTGTGAGCTCCATTTAGTGTATCAGTTCCAAGAATTTCCCCAGCCCTTCCTGACACTGCCAAGATCAAGAACAAAAGAGGAGCGCATACTCTGGGCCTCTCTATCAACTCTCTTCCCCCTCCCCCCCCAGAGCCTGTGTCCTAGACAGTCGGAGCCGCTCTCAGCACTGAACATTTACATCTTTTATGACACCCTTCCCACTTCTCACACTTCTTCACCAGCAAAGGCTGTGTCCATTCCAGGACGTGCCTCGGGGCAGGGCTGGGGAGGGGAGTGAGTCCTGGAATCAGATTTTCTGGGGATACGCTGCACTGTTTACACCACAGGCCATTTCATATCTGCTGTTCTGGCGACAGGCTCCAAAGGATCCTCTCTGCACGGCAGGGCCCTGGCTGAGGGATTTGCTATTGATTCGGAAGTTAGAGAAGGAAGAGCTCTAGTTGGCCCCAAGCAGCTACCCCCTCCCTCTGTGTATAAGCAGGGCTTTGGCCAGTCCAGTTCTCAATGAGCCATGAGATAAGGCTGCCACTCCCTTCTCTGTGCAGAGCTTGACTGATCTCACCATTCAGAAATTGCCTGAGATTCAGCCTGTATTTTCCTAGGTTTCAGTCCATCCTGTTGCTCTCAGTTATAACCCCTTGCATGTCTCCCACAATCCTCCTACCTGTTCTCCCCCCTCAGCCCGATGTTCCATACCCAAGCTAGACAGATTTAGCTCTATTCAACTTTCCTCATCAGTCAGTCTCTCAAGCCCCTGAACTATTCTTGCTGCTGTTCTCCAGCTCCCTCCAGTTTGCGGGTACAGTTCTGAATGCAGCACAACAGAGGCAGAGCTGTATGGACAGCGACTATACATTCTCTTTGACAGAGTGACAATGGCTTCTTTCAGACTGGTAGCCGTGTTAGTCTGTATCAGCAACAAGAACGAGTACTTGTGGCTTCTTTGCAGCCACACTGCATTGCAAGTTGCCTGTCTCCACATTCAGTCTCTTCCAGACATTCCTGCTTCCCAGGTTCCCCCTGCCACTGAGTAGCTGAGTTTGGGATTATCTTCCTCCAGACATATCAGCAGAAACTTTCCAAAGTTGAGTCTTACTCTGCTGTTTCCTGCCCAGGGGTCTAATCTCTAGGCCCTCTTATAGTTCTCTGTATTCCCTGGAGTTGGCAGCTGCCAACAATTTAGTGTTATCAGCAAGTGTCATAGCAGGTTGTTCAATCCCCCTTCTGGATCATTAATGAGGAAGTTAAATATAATTGGGCCTATTATTGACCCCTGCACTCCCACCCCCTTTGTCTCCCTCTTGCTCTCAAGTCTATGTGTATAGGTTGGTGCCTGTCATCCTAGTATCTGAATGACTTTGCTTCTTCTCACCCCATTCACTATGCTTGGATTAACGTTCCTCTTCCAGGGGGCCAAGCAGCCTTGCTCTCCTCTTCCAAATCTCTCCTTGTGGTTCACCGTCTACCACTAACCTCCCACCCCTGCTCCTCCCAGGGCCTACTGGCAGCCCCTGGTCCTGGGAAAGGGGTAGCAAGGAGATCTTCTGGGACCCACCCAAAGAAGGCCTGGACTGTGAGGCTCCATGAGAGTTCTTGGCACAAGCATGGGAGGAAATCAGTCACCCAACTCACATCAGGTCTCCGCTGACACTGGGGGTGGGGGACATTCACCAAGTCTCCACTGTGGGTAGAGTTATTAGTGACACAGGAAAAGCAAGGGGAAAAGCAGCCCCCATCTCCTTCCACAGAGAGCCTGCTGGGGGCTGAATGCTTTTATGTGCATGCAAGAGGGAAGGAAAGTGTGAGGGGATCAGAAGAGAAACACTTTGATCTTGACTTTGAATCTTTGGCAGTTCCCAGAACTCCCCCTCCCCCACCACCTGCTGCCAGGAGCTTGCCCAGCATTACAGGACATGGGCTGGGATAAGCTGGCATCTCCCCCTCCTGTCCAACAGCAGGGAACTGAGCTGTGTGCATCACAGTCACCCCTAGGGACAGCCCCCTCAGAGCAGGAAACAGAGCCCAGGACCAGGGTTAAATCAGTCCGATGGCAGGCACCCTGTGCAAAAAAGGGGTGGGGGAGAAGGGAACCCAACTGGGCAGGTACCTTGAGCGAGGAGGGCAGGGAGCTTAAGAGTGCAGAAGCCCTAAGCATGTCATTGGAAATCAGAGGCAGTGATGAGAAAGCCATTTGGGTCCCATCTCTATTATCCCAGGGCAGGACTGTCCCTCTTGTACACGGACCAGTGCATTTTCTGCTCTGAAATTACTCAAGTAATGGGGCCTCCCCCTCCTGCTCACCTTTCCCTGGAAGGACAAGTCTCCCCCCTGAGCCAGCTCTCTGAGCAAGGGTTTCCCCTTCCTTCTTTCTTTCATTGCATCCCATTACCCTCAGTCCCAGCCCCTGGTATCACCCTAATTAGTTCCTCTCCCTCCAGAAGGGTTAACCCCTCTGATGTTAGTTATCCCTCCCCTCTAGTCCTTACTTAACCCAGCTACACAGATTTAGCTCATTAAATCTTTCCCCATAATTCAATTGCTCTAGGCCCTGAGCCCTTTTGTTGCTGTTCTCTGAACTCCCTGTATGTAACTCAGAGGTGCCCAGAATTGAACACAATATCCCACCAGAGCTGTACAGAGAGGGGCTCTCACCCCTCTGTCTCCTGACCTGGGGCCACTGCACTGACCTGACCCAGCTTTTGGTGCAATCTGCAAACTCCACCCTACTTGCTGCAAACTCTGCCCACTTCCCAGGTTTCAGCTTCCCTGCAGAACAGCACATGAGTATCAGGGGAGAAGCCAAACCACGAGAACAGATGTGCAGCACCCTCAACACCCATAGACTTCCATGGGAGTGGAAGGAGCTCAGCACCTTGCTGGGCTGAGCCCTGAGAAAGGCAAAGAACAAAATCTATTCTTTAGAGAAGGGCTGAGTGACACGTGCGCTGAATCCATTCAGATCAACTCAGGCCAAATCCAGAGCTAGAAGAATCACCCGAGCAGCAGCCTGACCCACCCAGAACAGAGCCTGGCTCTAGCTGTGACACACAGAAGATTGGGCAATTATATGACATCCCACAGCCCAGTCCAAAATCAATCGGTCTCTGTCTTCCCCTGAACAATGCTGGAGTCAATGAGTGACTCGGACTTGCTCTCAGCCCAAGCTCCGTTCTGGAGGGTCCCCTGTATCTGATCCTGTGAGGGAAGTTGACTCTGCATTGGAGTTGGTGGGTGTGGGGAGGAAAGTGCTTTCTTCTTATTTGGGGGAGAGTGTGGAATGTGTTAAAACATGCCCCCCCTCCCCTTTTCAGGCTCTGTCAGAGTCATCACATTCCAGTGACACAACTACAAACGCCCCTCCTCTAACAAGAACCCAGCTCTATGCCCTGCGGACACTCCTCCCCCATTTTAAAAACACCAGGGAGAGTTACAAATATCTATTGAAAACTGGACCAGTTTTCTGCACAGAAATGCTTGTGCCGATGGCATAGAGCAGACAGGCCTGACTTGCAGCATGGCAGAGAACCCAGCATGAGAAACTGAGCCCAGCTGGAGTCTGCACCACCTGCCCCAGGGCTTGTGTGAGGAAGGATGGGCTGCAGCAGGCAGGTTAAAGCACAACAGCTAAACCACAAATGTCTTCATGACCTACAGCAAAAAAACCCAGCCTCCTCAGAACCAAGTAACAGAGAGCAACAGTGTCTCCCCCTGACCTGGCCCGGGGAACAGGCGGCACCAAGCACAGAAAAACACTAACTACTTGTTTATACGCTGCAAGCCTGTGTGTGCAGTGATCTGCATAACAGAACTGCTCAGGGGTGTCTCTTTGTGTGCTTTCCAGCTCCCATGTTAATCACTGATCCAGCTGACTCTGGATTTACCAATGTCCCAGGCCTGTGAGCCCAGCCTTGCAAATAAAACCAACATGTTACAAAGAGAAGGGTGCATGAGAACATTGTTAGAGTGTCTGTGGGTGTAAGTGTGTGTAAGTGCTAGGGAGAAGGGAGCCAGCCAGGCTGCCAGGGAGAGGTGATTCTGACAGTCAGGGTGCTAGGGAGAAGGAAACTGGTTATGCAGCTGCCCAAGGTGTCAGGGAGAAGGGGGTAATCTGGCAGCTCATTGGGTTCATCTCCCTCATTCACTCTCTTTGAAATGACTCTTCCGTGTTTAAGAATAGTGAGCTCATTGGGCATGGATCCAAGTTCTGAGTGAGCAGCCAACCCCTGGAAATAGGGGCTGCCAGGGTTCGAAAGTAGATTGGGTCATAGTCTTAATTGGAGGGATTGAGGAGAGTGACTAGCAGCTGGGAGATGGGGCTGGTCACAGCACTAATCTACAGGGAGTCCTACCCTGATTCTCCTGCTGAAACCTCCTCAAGATGCTTCTAGAGTGAGAAGTGGCAGCTGAGTGAGATGGGAGGAGAGTGGGGGAGAAAACAGGAGTGAGACATAGGGGGGCTGGAAACACTTTCAAATGTCCCTCATTTTAAGGATCCTAACTCATGTTTAGCCCCGAAGTTACCTATAGGCCACACAACTTCACAAATTTGATTCCCCCCTCCCCGAATTATTGCTGACCATTATTACATGAGAAATAAAGAATCACAAAATGGAGGTTCCAGAAAGTGAATTATGCTGAGAAAGAATTGCTACAGCACATTCGGTATCTGCATCAATAACTATTTTGTGCCGCTCACTTAGGGTCTTCGTCACACACCACATCCCATGCTTGCGCTTTGGCAGGTCAAAAGGTACGGGACTGGGTTGGGTTCTGGGGCTAATCCTGGGAGAAGGGGATGGGTGGAGACTAGGCCAGAGTAAAGGGTTTGTTTGGGGGCCAGCAGAAATTACACGTTGGCTAAACAAAGATGGATGCAGCTGAAAACGGGAATAATGAACCAGTTGGGGATAACCTGACACCAGGACTCCTCTCTTCTTATTGCTAATACCTGCAAGAGAAAACATGATGTATGCTGGGCTTCCAAGAGCACTGGGGTCCATTGTATCTGCCTGCCCTCAATAACAAGCACCAAAGCTCAGGGCCCCATTTTGAGGCAGTGGATAGTCAGTCTCTCGCTCTCTCGATTAAGCATTTCAAATCCGAGAACTTGTTTAAACTTCCCTCATCTGAATTGTCCCAGTCCAGAGCCTGGACGCTGACTGTGCAAATGACCAACCCACTACAAATGCTGCAGGAAGCAGCCCCTGGCAGAACCAGAGTCCTAGGAAATTGACATACCATTCATTCCATTGCTGCTTTTTCCACACAAATCCGAACAGGGCATAGGAGACAGATGCTTTGGAGAAGCCAGTGTGGAAGAGACATAGAGGGCAAGACTGCAGGGGCTTCAGGAGGGCTGGCAGGAGGCAGTGGTTAGATTAGGTTAGACCACAAGGTATCAGAGGGCTCGAGAGGCTGTGGGACTGGCAGAGCTGTAGGTGGAAGAAGAGGGTAAGCTCTGGAATTTCAGGGTCTCATGGGAGGTCTTAGAGGCTGCAAGGTTTTGCGGGGAGGACTTAGACTTTGAGGCAGTTGGTTTTAGGGGCTGGGGGATAATGGAGCAAAAGTCTGATGGGTTTTATTGTTTACACAGATTCATGTAAGGCCCAAGGAATGTGATGAATCTAATGTGCTGGGAGGGGCTGATAAGGAGATTTTTGGGGCCAAGAAAATAGGTAGAGGGAGAGAGCTGCAGCAGGCCAGAACTAGTGGGAGGGGGGTGGTTTTTGAGGGCAAGAAAGGAGTGAAGGGAGGGACCAGTCCAGGTGTCAGGGAGAGTGGGGGGGAAAAGGCTGATGGTAGAAGGGTGGGGGACAAGCTATGCGTATAAGCAAGCTTCCAGGAGTAAGGGGCCAGTGGGTAGAGCACCAGAGCCAGGGGGAGACCTGTAAGGTCAGGCTGTAGGAGGCAGTAGGGCCTGGTGGTTACAACAAGCACATAAATCTGGATGATTCTTTCTGAAAGGCAATGCAGCTGAGACTTGGGTCTGCCATATTAGAACCAGGTTCTATTCCTTATCTGTAAAATGGGGAGAATGAGACTTGCTTGTCTCACTGAGAAGAATGTGAAGCCTTGCTCACGAATAAGGATTGTGAAATGCACAGAAATATAAACAGCCGTGAGTGAAAGAGGTATGACTTGAATTCCAGGAGTCCTGGCTCCCAGCTCTGTGCACCTTCACCAGGGTATTTTGTGGAGGAGGGTCTGTTTCCCACAATGTTTAGGGCAGGCAACAGACTGGGTGGGCAGTGGCAGGAGACCTGCCTGGGAAGGATAGGCAGGCCAGAGAGTGGGTGCAGAAGGGTGATAGCTAGCAGGCCAGGTAAGAAAACATTCAATTTTTCTTGCTCTGAGTTGATGGAACAAGAGGAGAAATCAAATCCAGGGCTGATCCCTGGGCAAGAAGTTTCTGGCCCTTTGATTCTCTTTCTGTTGTAATTGTGGAAGCAGCAGGAGGGTGTTGCAGGGGCTGAGGCGGAAGCTGTTGGGGGTCCAAACCAATCAGTCTGTATCCAAGCTCCCTTCCCAGTGTCTGAGTTGCCCACATGGCTCCCAGCTACAGGCAGAGCCCTTCCTAAAGGCTTCTCTGCTTTTACATTTTGCTTTTGGAACTGAGATCTTCCCAGCTTCTTCTTGTTTTTCTGCTCACGTTCTGGAAGGTGTGAGAGCACATAGTAGTGAAGGTGCTGGCCCTTTAAGAAGTCCTGCTGGCCTGAGTGTCTTGAGACAATAGCCATTATCACTTTAGCTTTGGAAGTGACCCCTGAATCTGCACTCCTTTCATCTTGGATACAAGAGCACTTGAGGATGGACTATTTCCTGGTGGGGGAGGGGAGGAGCTGAGACCCCTTCACACAAGCCAAAGCCAATCACTCCAGATGGTTCACTCCAGATCTGAAACCAGTTCCAGTCTGAATGTGGGACCCAGCTGAGAAAGTGGAGCCTGCTGCGCTTCCTGCTACAGGATTTAAATGTCCAGAGAACTGCCTTGCAGAGGGAGCAAGGCAAGCAGCAGCAGCCGGGGTTGGCTGGTGTGAGCTCTAGTGCTCTGCCCAACAAGCAAGGTGAGTCCAGGGGAGAGTCCCAAAGCCCAGCCCTGGCTCAGGAGGGAATCTTCATTCCAAGGGTGAAAGCCAGGCGTGGGCCGGACTGCAGGAAGCGCAGCCCAGGTCAGCAGGGTCCAAACGCTTCGGGCTTGAGCAGAGGGGGAAGCTGTGCAATCACCTCCGGACGTGGAGCAGCTGCAGGGTGGTGCCCAGGGGGCTGCGGCGGCTACCAGGGAAGTCCCTGCCTCACCCACTCTCTCTATTCCCCCCTCCCCATAACTCCCCGCCGGCCCCAAGCCCTGCTGTGGAGCCGCCACCTCCCCATGCGAACTGGGCCTCCCAGGGCAGTTTCACTGGCTCCTCACCCCCCTCTTGGGGGATGGGGCCTCTCAGCCCATCTCTGGAACGGAGCGTGAGGAACCTTTGTATTGTCTCTCCATGTGGACTTTGCCCCAGGACATAATTGTCCAGAAAATGCCTTTCCTTCTTTCAAGGACAATAAACCCGGTTTCTTCCCCCCCATACATAGTTCCTCCTTCCCCCTCCCCCAGTGCCTTCTGGCCATTTGAAACCCCTGCATGTCTGAGGGTAAAAAGAGCCCCACTCGTCACACTTTGTCTCCCTTAAATTCCACCTCCCCACACACACGAGCTTCCCTGTGCTGCAGCAGGGCCAGGGAGCTACCAGCAGAGGGAACCCACAATGCTAGTCACAGGGCTGTGCTGTCATCCATGACATCACAAATAAAGCTGCCCATGAATTGGAGTAGAGCCTTCCACATCTAGGGCCCAGCTTCCAATCTGGACCCATATGGGGCTAATGGTGCAGAGGGAACTGGCTGGTTTAGGGAATGGGACACAGGGCCTCCCCCCTTCTCTGGAGTTTCAGTTTGACCCCAGGACATACATGAGATATTAGTGGATTTTTCAGACCCTTCCTGAGCCCATCTATCTCCTGGTGAGCATGGGAGCTGAAGCCATCAATATCTGTGCAGCACTGGAACTTTGATTCCCTTTTTTTGGTCAAGGCTTCTAGTCTTCATGGCTGTGAGAAACTTTCCAAACATGATGTCATTTTCCTGGGCTTGCAGGCAGCTCCAGTGCTGCCACTGCTGCTTAGAGCTTACCCAAGCATCCATAAAGGGAAGTTCACAAGGCTCTGTTCAGCTTCACTGCATCTGTGGGCAGCCCTGAAGCCTAGACTACAAACATGGCTTTGACACAGTGTAACACATTTAAAGGGCTTTCCACTATCTCAGTTAAGCTAACACAATGGAAAAATGCACCCAAGTTCATGGGTGTGTTAAGATGAATGGGGCAGCTCACACCTTAGAGCTGTTGTGTCATGCTGCTGGAGGACTCAGGAGGACTAGAAAGTTTTGCCACTTTACTGGGATAGTTAAAGTCTCCGTACCCACTCCCACCCCCAAACCAGGTCTGAGTCAGACATAACTATCAGGCCTAGTCTACGCTAGAAAATTTTATACCCGTATAACAGTATTGTGGTTGAGGGGGGGAGAGGTGACTTTTATATCTATTCTATTATAGCCCTAGTGTGAATGCAGTTATGCTGGTATAAGGTTCCTTATATCAGTAAAGCATATTTCCCCTCCCAAATTGGAATAAGTTGCACAAGTATAAGTACCTTTATACCAGTATAACTGTATTCGCAAGAACGGGATTGTTTTGTGTTTTTACTATCCTGCTATCCTTAAAGCGACAAAGCTATCTAGTGTAGACAAGCCCTTTACACTCATGTTTTCAAGCATCTCTCTATAACCATAAGGGATGGAAATGTTATTTTTGCCCTTGAAATGAAAGCCGAGACTTTGTTGTGGTCATGTGACTCCCAAGGACGAAAATCTAGGCACATGCTTATTGTGTCTGTGCCTTAATCCAGCTCTGAGTAGAATAGCAAAGACTCCTCCTTCCTCCCCCAGCATCCAGGAGGCTTTAGGGAAGGGTGGAATAGTAGACCCTTCCCCTAATGGCTCTGGGTAGGGTGCGGGAAGAGAGAGCTGCTTCTCCTCTTCCTGCTGCAAAGGAGTGGGCAGTGGCTTCAAGTTCATGAGATGCCTACTAGCCAGAGACTAATATGAAAGCTACAGCCCCTGACCAGGGTTCAGGTTAGCACCCTAGTGGGAATTCCTGCATGTGCCTCCAGCCCAGCAACTGGGGGCAGGGCATCTCACCATGCCCCTGGACCTCCCTGCTGGCCACATCAGTCTTTTGTGTGAGCCTCTGGTATTAGATGTCTGGGCTCCAGGATTTGAGGAATAGGCTATGAAGCCTCACCTCTAGGTCATAGGTTCAAATGTGATGTTGGCTAGTGATGGTGTATCCCTGGGCTACCCAGCCAGCTGGCACTATGTGTAATGAGCCTGTGACTGAAGTACGGTGCCTAGAGGAGAGGTGCCCAAATCACAAGTGGCCGCCTTGTTGTCACAGCAAAGGGGCCAAGGAGTCGGACCTTGGGGACTAGTCTCCACGGAGGAGGGCTGGCCACATCTAGAAGGAGGTGGTGGGTGCTGGGAGCTTGCTTTGGTAGAGCTGCTTTGGGGATGAAACCAAGCCCATTGTTTTAAAGCTGGCAATCCAGCACCTTGTGGCAGCTCCAAGCTCCACTCTTCCACCACCCTAGCCCAGCCCTGCCGGATCCCTGTGCTGCCTGAAGCAAGGGGTCTGCATGTGGGATCCATGCAGCAGCCCTTGGCTCAGGCTGTCAGCAGCAGGAGTTGGACGTGGTGTGGGAGCAGCAAGCTTAGCCCTGAGGAGTAGGGTTAAAGCGGTGGTTCTCCCCCTTCTCCATACCGTGACCTTGTGTTACTAGAGAAAAAGGTTAGGGACGCCCCTTCCATTTCATAAGGAAGAGAGGCTGTTCATGACTCCCAAATCGACAACCCACAGCGAGAGCATCTTACTTGGTCTCTTACTCCCTGGGCTGGGAGTGGTGTGGGGGTAGCACATTCAACCTGATGGGGAATGACCACCTCGCTCCCTGGGCTGGGAGTGGAGGATGCAGTGGCAGGATGTGGTAAGTCAAGTCCTGTGGGGTGGGCTGTGTCAGCCCTTGCAAAAGGGTTTCATTGACACACACTCTGCAAGACCCTCCTGAGTGACGGGCAAATCTTGCTCTCCTAACAAACCTAAGGAGCAGAGGTGATGGGGTGGCCAAAACAGGTACAGGTGCCTGCTTCCTCCTTGCCCTGGGGATGCTCAACACCTGCTCTGACCCAGGCCCTGCCCCCACCCCAACCCTTCCTCCAAGCCCCTATCTCTGCCCCACCTCTTCCCACCCCCACTTTGCCCCCTTCCCCGAGCGTACCCCAGCTGTGCTCCTCCCCCTCTCCCCAGCACCTCCTGCACACCGCAGAACAGCTGATCATGGTGGGTGGGAGATGGCTGCCGGCGGGTGCTAAGCACCCACTAATTTTTTTCCGTGCCTATGAAAGTATGGAGTTGGTGCCTATGAAAACAGGTGACCAAGATGTGTGGCCTGTCTGAACACTGCTTCACAAAGCACCTCTCTGACAGCCTCAGTGAGAATACAAATGTAGCCCTGAGCCCAAATGGCAAACCCAGATGCAACTGTACTAGGACTTAAGGGCAAGTCTGGCTCCCAGCTGTGGGGCTTTGTCCTATCTCTGCATCAGGCCCCCTGGACACTTTCCCCTGTGACGATGCTGATGGTGATGTTCAGTCCTGCCTGTAATGTGCTAGGTGCTTTCCAGTCATAAAAGAAGGCCGTGTCCTGAAGAGCCCACAATCTGAGACCAGCCAGAACATAAAAACTGCCATACTGGGTCAGACCACTGGTCCATCTAGCTCAGTATCTTGTCTTCCGATAGCGGCCAGTGCCAGGTGCTTCAGAGGGAATGAACAGAACAGGCAATCAAGTGATTATCCCCTGTCGTCCACTCCTATCTTCTGGTGAACAGAGGCTCAGAGCATGGTGTTGCATCCCTGCCCATCCTGGATAATAGCCATTGATGGACCTATCCTCCATGAACTTATCTAGTTTGTGGGTTTTTATTTTGTTGGGGTTTTTTTTAAACCCTCTTATAGTTCTGACCTTCACAACATCCCCTGGCAGAGTTCCACAAGTTGACAGTGCATTGTGTGAAGAAGTACTTTCTTTCATTTGTTTTAAACCTGCAGCCTATTAATTTCATTGGGTGACCCCTAGTTCTTGTGTTATGTGAAGGAGTAAATAACTCCTTATTCACTTTCTCCACACCAGTCAAGATTTTATAGACCTTTATCATATCCTCCTCCCCCGCCCCCTCCAAGTCATCTCTTTTCCCAGATGAAAAGTCAGTTTTTTCAATTTCTCCTCATACGGAAGCTATTCTATACCCCTAATCATTTTAGTTGCTCTTCTCTTATCTTTTCCAATTCTAATATATCTTTTTTAAGATGTGGCATCCAGATCCGCAGTATTCAAGATGTGGGTGTACCAGGGATTTATATAGCGGCATTATGATATTTTCTGTCGTATCTATCTCTTTCCTAATGGTTCCCAACATTCAGTTCACTTTTTTGACTGCTGCTGCACATTGAGCAGATGTTTTCAGAGAACTATCCACAATGACTCCACGCTCTCTCTCTTGAGTGGTAACAGCTAATTTAGACCCCATCATTTTGTATGTATAGTTGGGATTATGTTTTTCAATGTGCATTACCGGTACTTTGCATTTATCAACATTGAATTTCATCTGCCATTTTGTTGCCCAGTCACCCAGTTTTGTGAGACCCCTTTGTAACTCTTCACAGTCTGCTTTGGACTAACTATCTTGAGTAATTTTGAATTGTCTGCACATTTTGCCACCTCACCATTTACCCCTGGAAAAGGGAAACCGGTACAGAGGTGTCTTGGCCCTAGCATAACAAAACAAAGGGTTAATAATAGCACAGTGGCCTTTGTTTTGTCAAGGTAATGTTTGCCTCACTGCCTCAGGATGTCATTGTGGTCTATGGACAGAGCACCTGACTAGCAGTCAGAAGAGTTGAGTCCTAGTCCTGGTTTGGATTTCACCTCTGGGGTGTCTGTCCCCCCTTCTGTCTGTCATATCTGTGGATACTGTAAGCTCTTGGGGAAGGGGACTCTCTCCCTCTGACATTTCACAATGCCTAGCATGATAGGGCCCAATTTTGGCTAGAGCCTCTAGGCATTAGTGTTAGACAAATAATAAGGTTACTTGCAGGCATCACAATAGAGGTGAGTCTTCAGCTAGGATCTGAATGAGGAGAGGATGGGGACCTTGTGGACCAGCTAAGAAAGGATGTGCCATGCAGAGCAGGTGGCATGGAAGAAGGCACAGCTATACTTGTAGGAGAAACAAAGAAACAGCATGTTGAGGCTGCATCATTTAGGGGTGTGGCAGGGAAGGGGTGGCTGTCAGAGTGTAGGGCAGATAAATAAGGAGGCACAGGATTATGCAGGGCCTTGAAGGAGTGATAAGTTTTGAATTTGATATGGTGGAAAAGAGGAGCCAGTGGAGGGATACAAAGAGGGAGGCATGCTGTGAGATCATGGAATACAGCTTTAATGGACTGTATGGCGGGGGGGCTATGTGGGTGCCAGGGATGCCAGGAAAGAGTGTAGAGTAACCAAGAGGGGAAATAAGGGACAGGACTGGAGTTTTTGGCTTGTGATTAGAGAAATGGCTGGCTCTCAGGCTGGTATAGAGCAAGGAGGGACAGGATTTGGACACAGAGTTTAAGGCCAGAAGGGACCACTAGATCATTTAGTCTGACTTCCTGTATATCACAGGTCACCACCCACACACTACTAAACCCAACAAGATGGCCTGGCTGTAGAGAGATGGAGGAGGCTTTGATATCATGTTGTTAAAGTTTCCACAATGACTAGGGTCTACAGCCAGATCATCCCTGTGCCAGCACTGAGGGGAGGCAGCTGGCACTCTCCTGACCCTGGGGCTGCCTCCTCAGCCCTTGGCAGAGGCTAAGCCTCAGCTGCACCCTTTTCCTGCCTCCTCTCGCTGCCATAGTGTCTGTAGGCATTGCAACAGCAGGGAATAACTGGACTGTGGGAATGCCTCCTGCTCCTCCCACCCTGGAATGTCCCTGCTGAGGGATTGCAGAGGCCCTTTGTGCTGGCATTATTCATCGGGAGGGCCCTTATTCCAGTGCCAAAGGGCAAGGATGACTTGGGTCCTAGATTCCTGAAATCACTCTTGCTTCATACACTTAGCCCTTCTCCATGCTTCTACAGTGAGTGGCATGTGCCACCTGGTGGCGGAAAGGGAACTACAACCACAATTTATTGCAGAAGTTGGAAGATGTGTATTGTACTGTCACAGTACAGACTCACCAGGATCGGTATCGAGAGCTTTGTTGTTCTTTTCACAGCTGGGATCATTCTCTGAGGCTTCACTCCTTCACCTGACCAGGCAGAGGGAGTGCTCTGAATTAGACTGTCCCATTTATTTGGTAGAAAGCTCCTTGAGAACAGGCTCTGTGTTTCCGCTGTGCTTTGTACAGCCCTGTGTGCAATGTTGCTTTCTAACAAACTCATTCTCACAGGAAAGCTGGTGACTGAGGGGAGTGGCCATTCCCCTCTCGCGGTGCTGTTGTTGGATAATAAAATGAATACACTTTTTTTTCCCTTTGAGATTCCCAGGTTTTACCGTTTGGGGTAAATGTTGGGCTTAGTGTGGGCCTGAGCACAAAGCCAGGCACAGAACAGACAAGGTGTAAGCTTTTCCTCTTCACAGCTCTGCCCAGGCACCAAACTCCTGGTCTGCAGCACCCCCTGCTCTTCCATCCTTGCCTCCCGCCCTCAAGCTGTACTCTCCTACACCTTGCTTCAAATCACTCTGGCCAGCCTGTCCTCTCTGGAGGCCATCAGTGCCATTTTATACATTGGCCACAAGAGGTCACTTGAGAGCAACACAAGATTTATCCCTTGCCCATGTTTGTGTGTGGTGACCCAGGATTCCTCCTTTGAATCTGGAGGACTGAGAGCAAGAGCAGCCCCCTTGAGAGTGGGGGTGGGGGGTTGGTAGGCATGGTCTCTGCTGGAGAGCTGGAGCTCACATCGTTTGAATTCTTGTCTTGCAGGATGATCCAGCGGCACCAGCTAGTGCAGTCTGTACTGCAGGAGCTACAGGAGGCCACCGAATGCTTTGGGCTAGAGGGACTGACAAGTGCAGCCCTGGAGGCTGAGAGGACCTTGTCCTCTTTCTCCCTACCCAGCTACTGCGGGAGGCAGTTCCAGGAAGAGTTGGAAGTTGACCGGGTGGCAAGAAGCCTGTATCCGGAGGATGCCCCCAGCAACATGCTGCCTCTGGTCTGCAAGGGGGAGGGGAACCATCTGTTTGAGGCAGCCAGTGTGCTGCTGTGGGGGAACCCTAGCCTGAGTCTGGAGCTGCAGGTGCGCACAGTTGTGGAGATGCTGCTGCACAAGCATTACTACCTGAACGGCATGATTGACTCCAAGGTGATGCTGCAGGCTGCCCGCTACTCCCTCTGCACCGAGGAGTCCCCTGAGATGACCAGCCTGCCTCTGGCCATCCTCGAGGCCATTTTTGATGCTGACATCAAGGCCACTTGTTTCCCTGGCACCTTTGCCAACATGTGGCATGTCTACGCCTTGGCCTCGGTGCTGCAGTGTAACATCTACTCCATCTACCCCATGAGCAACTTGAAGATCCGGCCATACTTCAACCGCCTCATCCGGCCCAGGAAGTGTGGCCCGCAGACCTCCACACTCCACATCATGTGGTCAGGGCAGCAGCTCTCCTCACAGGTCTTCAAAGCACAGTACTTCGTGGCTGTGGTAGGCCTGGAAGAGCTGGAACCCACAAGCCCTCCTCCAGAGCCTCCAGTCCAGCCAGTCCAGACTCTGGAGCTGCTGAAGAGTGACCCCCGGCTGACCTACTTTAACCTGTGTGACCGCTACAGCATCACCAAGAGCACCTTCTACCGCTGGAAGCGCCAGTCCCGGGAGCACAGGCAGAAAGCAGCCACCAGGTTTGCAGCCAAACACTTCCTGCAGTCTTGCTTCCAAGAGGGCAATGTGATCCCTCTTCAGCACTTCCGACAAATGTTCCCAGAAATCTCCCGCTCCACTTACTACGCTTGGAAGCACGAGATGCAGAGCATGGTCAATGGCGGTGATACCTCTGCTCCAGCTGAGGCCCTGGTGTCACAGGAGCCTCATGGAGACCATCAAAAAAAGCCCCACCCAGACAGGGATGATGCAGCAAAGTCAGAGGGGGGCCTAAGGCCGAAGATCCCTCCCCTGGAGCCCAACCAAGCAGGAATCTTCATGCAAGGAGCCAAGTCATACCTAGAGAAATGCATTGCCATGAACACTCTGGTGCCCTACAGGTGCTTCAAGCGCAGCTTCCCTGGTATCTCCAGGTCCACCTACTACAACTGGCGGAGAAAAGCCATTAAGGGGAATCCCAACTTCAAACCCCCTCAGCCTCCCTCAGTCAGCCAGAAGCCCCTAGTGAAAGGGAAGGCATACCTGCCATTCAAGCCTGGAAATCTGCCTGGCAGGAAAAGGCTGAACGGACACCGGCCAGAGCCCAGAAGTCTCCTCCAGCTCAAACCCTCTCTCTATAACTGGAGAAAGCAGCTTAGAGACATGGCCAAGAGGCATGTCCAGCAGTGGCGGCTGCCATTCTGCAAGTTCCGCCTGCGCTATCCAGGCTTCTCCTCCACAGCCTATTGGTTCTGGAAGAGAAGCAGCCAGCAGATGAGCAAGCATCCTCTCTGGACCAGCTCATCCCAACAGCAGAGTCAGGTCATCTCTGAGGCTCCTGGAAAAGCAGAGCCTGGGATCAAACCACAGTCACAAATGGAAGTGGCTCCCAGGCATCTAGACAAGCAGGCATCAGTCACCCCCTACAATGCCACAATCTCAGGCTATGCCATGTCAGAAAGAGCCAACAGCCGGATGTTCGTGATGGATGTGATTGCCACTGCCCAGTTCAAAGCTCAGGCCAAACTGTTCCTGCAGCAGCGCTTTGAATCGAAAACCTTCCCGACCTACAAGGAGTTCAGTGCCCACTTCCCCCTCACGGCTCGCTCCACCTATTACATGTGGAAGCGCGCGCTGCACGATGGACTGACGCTAGTGGATGCCTGAGGGTGGGCTGCCTGCTGGAACCTGCTCTCTGCTCTCCAGTCGGGAGGGCAATGTTTGTGAGCTGTGATTCAGCTCTCTCTCTCTCTCTCTCTTTCTTTGGGGGGTTTTTTTATTTTTCCCTTTTATTTTGTTTTCCCTTCTGTTTGGCTAGATCTGGTCTCGGGGTGCAGGGACCAGGTCTGCATGTTACCAGTCCCTGGAGGTGGGGGGAGTGGAATGAGAGCTCTGCTTTGTGTTTGGGTTTATTTCTGGGCTGCCAAGATGCCCCAAAAGAAAAAGACAAAATGGAGTTTGCCTTCTCCTGGTGCTTAGACTGGGATACAGGGTGGTGGAATGGGGGAGAGGGAGGGATATGTGACTCTGAAATGTTCCTGTAGGTGCCCTGGGTGTAAATGCCCTTAATTCATGGGCTGACAAGTTGCAGGCCTCCATTCTAAATGCTGTGTGCAGGATTTGCGGGCTCACCTGCCCCAGGTCACTGTCCAATCCAAAATTGATCTTGTTAACGTCAAGATTTTCTTGGGAATGAGGTGAGCCATATGGTGCCTGGCACAGAGGTGCCCAGCCTCCTCCGGCACAGAGGTCAACAAGCTCATTCTCGCTCAGGCCCCCACAAGTGGTGCTGAGACTGTCCCATGCATGGTGTTCTTAGGAAGAATTCCTAACAGCCCAGCCTTGGGTGGGGGCACCCTGGAAGCTGCACTGACAGTTGGGGAGCAGCCTCCCTGCTTTGGTGTATTCCTTGTTGGTTTAGGAGCAGGGGCTGGGAGCTGAGGAGCGGTTTAGCTCAGGCACAGCAGTGACATGATCTGGGGTTTTGTGATTGTATTAGTTCCAGAGGCCATGTGACTCTGTGCCGTCCCTGATCACTCATTGTTCTGCCTCCAGTCACAGGAGATAAGACTTCCTGGCATGCCTTGGTTGACAAGTGGATTGTGTTCCTGTTTCCTTCAGTCTGCCCTTCCTCTCTGGGAATGATCACATGTAGATCTTCAGCTAAGCAGGGACCTGTTGGCCTTGTCCCATTCAAGCCTGTGTCTTGCAGTCCTTTGCACACTCTGGAGAAAGATAACTTACCTGGGTCCTCTGCCCTAGTAGTAAGTGACCTCACTCCTGTGCCCCTCTGCAATCCCAGTGAGCATGTGCCTTTATGTTCCTGCTCTCCAGGAGCACCTATTTCACAGGAGTCTGGTAGGATGCCCCAACCTGCTGCCCACTGCAGGGGGTAGAGAGACAGCACTGTGGGCTGGAGGGGGAAAGGGGGGGGGTTCTGCTTTCACTATCTAAAAAGAACTGTGAGCGAGTGGGAGGGTGACTCATGGCTGAGCAGCAGAGCCCTATGCTGAGACAGGGCTGGATGTGCATGTGTGACCTGTAGAAATTTAAAGCAATAAAAACCCTTCCACTCCCAGCCCTGTGTGGTGTCTCTCTTGTCTCACCCCCCTTGTCTGACTGAGGGTTGTTGCCTTAATGAGGGTTGTTGCCCTCCTGTTTGTTTTAGAGGAAAGCTGGCCCCAGTGGGGCCCCCAGCAGGGTGATAGTTTCTCTGTCTCCAAGGTCCTGTGCAGACAGCACCTGTACAACTTTCCCCCATACACCATCTGCCCTGAGCCTGCGGCATCACCTCTAGGAAGAAGATGGGACTTCAGGCTCCCTTCCCCTCTCTGCTGCAACTGGTCAGGGGGAGAGAAGTTTTGGTGCTTTGCACACCCACCAGCTCATCTCACTGAACAGCTAGAGAGGTGATGGAAGGCAGAGACAGGGAAGATGATCTAGCCCTTCTCACTAGCAGAGGGTGTTGCTCCCTACAGCATAGGGCAAGGACTACCACCTATGGGTTACTGCTGAGCTGGGCCAGATCCAAACCAGTGACCTAGGAACCAAGGGGGGGGGTTGTCTCTATATTGACTTGAACGGAAGACGCATCAGGCTCATACAATTAGCCTGCCACTTTCCCCTTCTAATAATGTTAAAAAATGAGCTGGTATTTGCACCTTTGGCTGAAACAGAGGTGGTTTCCCACCCATGGGGGCCTGTCACACATGGATAGGTTTCATAGAGGTGGCAGGGCATAGAGACACTGCAATACTGTACTTACAGTCTGTCTGGGGTATGCAGCAGCACCCACTCCCAGCTACTGACAAAGGGAAGGGAAGCTACTGCCTGTTAGAAATAACCCCAAATGGAGGAGCCAGAGGGTGCTTGTACATTTATTATTAGTGCCTCCAGGCCTCTCGTGTGCTGAGCACTGTACAAACATAGGTAGAGAGAGTCCTTGCACTGACAAGCTCACAATCAAAGGGACACACAACTCATCATAGCAAGTGTCCGTCAGAGAGCTGATTTTTTTTCCAAAAATAAATTATTTAACATACTATGAATGGGGTGATAAATCTGCTCACTCCCTGTCCCTGGAGAAAAGTGGGGTCTGGCTGGTGAAATGGGATCACAGCCAGCAGGTGGTGCTCTGATAAAGGGAGACTGGAAGTGCAGCCGGTGTTTAAAATGCACAGTTCCCCACTCAGCAGCCCCTGCCTATCGGACAGTCCTCTCTGCACTGCTTGCTAGGAAAGCTGTGCCTTAACGCTGCCTGTCTACAGTGGGGAAACAGCAAAGCCTTCCTCCCCCGAGAACCCGGTGCTTCCTGGTACCCCCTACTTCCCTCTGCCACTGGGTCCTTCTATGTACGCAGAGAAGAATCTCAGGCCCATGGAAGAGTGGCTGGCAACCCTGGCAATCTGGGGTTCTGGTTCCTGTGGGCCCAGAAAGCCTGTGGCTAGGCAGTTTGGCCTGATCCCTGTTAGGACTTAGCCCTGGGGGGTTGCCTCCAATAGGCCCAGCAGGGTATCTCAAGTGGGACTGAAATGGGCCCTAAGTCAGGGGTTAAAATAGGAGAAGTGGTGGAGGTCCAACTCAGCCTCCCACTCCTGTACTAAAAGCCCCCTCCTTTCTCTGCCATGGGGCAGCAGCATTCCCCCTCCACTCCCCTGCTCCTTGACTGGTGGGGTGCAAACCCTTCCCCCACATCCTGTTTCAATCTACTATAGCCCTTGCCCCAAATCCCACTGGTAGGGAGGGCCTGCCCACCTAGGATCTGACTCCTGCAGGCGCCAAGCCCTTGGGAGACTTATTCTGGTACTGCTCACACACGCCCCCCCAGCCTGAGACACAGACACCCCTGGAGATAGCTGGGGTTGTAGGAAAAGGCCTGCCTTCCTCCTCCTACTCCTTGCACTGCAGCAGTTGTCCCCATCCCACCCCTAACCCTGGTGCTGCAACATCTTCTCTGGCTTCCCCGCCCCCATCCCTGGCACAGACTGAATCAGTGCAGGATCAGCAAACTCAGATGGAGGGCTGGTGGAACTAGTCCTGGGGTTCGTTCTACCAGCTTGGTCCATGAGGAGCAACCGGTGTTAGTAGGTCAGTAGATCTTGGATCCAGAGCAGTTGCCAGTAGGAAAGGTGAGCAGCCCTCCACCAGGGTAGGGATCTGGGATCCAGGGACGGGAGAGCACTCCCCCAAGACAGAGGGATGGGTGAAGCTATTGCAGAAAGTGCTGCATTTGCTCTGATCACTGAGGGGGGGGGGAAGTGTGAGAAAGAGACACACATACAGTAATTAGCTCCTAGTGACTTCTCATCAGTGAATTCCTCTGAGGGAGTGAGCTGGTAATTACTCCAGAATGATTATCCATGTCTCTGAACGGTGCCTAGAGGCTGGGAGATCAGCTGTTTCCCCTCAGCAGCAGTGGCAGCAGCAGCTGTGAAATTGAAATCAAGATTAAGTGGTATTTTCCCTCAGCTAGACAAAGGAAGAGAGCAATAGAGGGTGGATTGTCTGACACTCAGCCTAATAAAGCACAGGTTCCCACTCTAGGCACCAGTGGCGGAGCCTACTCAGCATCAGGGCCAAGGCTCAGAAATACATGCACCCCAGAGATCAGGAGCATGGTATGTACAACACATTGCCTGAGTAGATGAGCCTAGTGGTGCTCCATCTGCTTTTATAATCAGACCCTGAGAGCAACCAGATGCTTCTGGGGAAGATACAAGAAACCCCCATGATGGACAATTATGCAACTCCCTGCCCAGAGGGGAAGCTTCTTTTAAACTTGCATCAGGCAGTGGTTGGTTTATCCCTGAAGCAGGTGGTTTATATGCCATACACATATTTATCCTATCAGATATAGTTGTGGGTGGCTTCATGGTGCTTACCTGGTCCTTTGGGAATCCTGCTAAGTTCTTGCCCGCACTATGCTCTTGCAGCAGTGAGTTCCACAGATTAATCATGAGTTGTGTTAACTAAATTATTTCTTTCATCAATTTCATATTTGTCACCCACCCTTCTCTCGCCCAGAGCCTGTCACCGACCCTGTAATGGGGGAGGCTGGAGAGCTACCGGTGGCCAGTTCCTCTGGTATAGCCTTGTGTAAAGGGGCCAGAAGGCAATGGGGCCCACAACTTAAGATCAGGAGAGTTCTAGTTTGTAATGTGTAAACACAGATTTCTTTTCCACGCTGACTTGTTGCGGATTCAATTGTCAGCTTCTGTGACTTTCCTTCACTGCAAGCTCCTGCTGGAGCAGGATGAAATGGAGTTGGGGAGTCTGCCTTGGCCTCGTGTCTCACACAGCCAAAAGACTGGAATTGGTGCCATCGCTGCACTGTTCTCTCCTCGCATTTCAGGGGACACACCTGGAACAACTGAAGTGCTCTGGGGACTGTGTGCCAGACGACTGGGTCTGAGATGCTAATTTCAACTTCCCCCTAGCCTCAGCACATCTTAAGGAAAGTACAAAACCTTCCTGCTGCTCCTGAACCTCACTGGGGTTCACTCCTCCACTGCCATCAAGCAGCATGGTCACAAATGGGAGCCCTTGTAGGTCCATTAATTTTGCACTCAAGATTTAATAGCTGACTTCTTTAAAGACTAACGTCCATAAAGCCATGTTGATCTCAGTCTGCTGAGAGATTTGGTTTCCTAAGTGCCTGGCCCCAGCTTGGGGGAGGTCAAGGCTGTAAGAGCAGCCAAGTTGGAGGTCAGAGCCAAGGGGTAGCGCAGTGTGTAGGTTGGTGCCAAGTGGGGGGGGGGGGCAAGGCAAGACTGGCCCTGGGAGGGAAGTGGCCAAGGCAGAGGCTGGGAGTTTAACCCCAGCTGTATATTTTGAAGGAGGGGGTGAGATTGCAGGGTACACAGGATCAGGGAGGATGTTCCAGGCACTGCAATCAAGGCCGGCTCCAGGGTTTTTGCCGCCCCAAGCGACGGGGGGAGTGTGGGGGGGGGGAGAAAATCACGATTGGCGGCAGCTCCACCACGCTGCTTTCTTCTTCGATGGCAATTCGGCAGCAGGTCCTTCCCTCCGAGAGGGACTGAGGGACCTGCCGCCGAAGAGCCCAATGTGCCGCCCCTTCCCCTTGGCCGCCCCTTCCCCTTGGCCGCCCCAAGCACCTGTTTGCTGAGCTGGTGCCTGCCCTGACTGCAATCAAGAATGACAGATCTGCCCTGAGTCTGGCTGTGGGCCAGGTGTCTCAGGGGGAGGGGGAGGAAGAGGGGTATAGGGCAGACAAATAAATATTTGGGACTATTGGCAGCTGAGAATGGCTGGAGTACAGTGCAGACTAGCTAGCCCTCCCCCAGGCCCTGCCTTCCCCCAGCCTACACCAACACTGAAGGCTGTGCGGGGCCAGCGTAGAGCTGTTGTGCCAGCTCTAAGCACAGAGTGGAACAGCCCTGTTTTGGGGCAGGCCCTGGGGGCCAATTCCACCTACGACCCAGTGCTTTTGTGACATCAGAGCAACATAAACCAGCATAGAGGAGCAGAAAATCTCCTACAGGAGAAAGCCTGTCAGAGCAAGTGGGCACAAGAATGTGCCCTCTCCTAATGGGTTCGATAGGCAGAAGGCCTTTATGGCATGGACCCACCTCTCACAGGCAGATCCTTGGTGTATACCATTCGAAAGCCCAGATGGTAGCCTAGCAGGCGGGCTCTACGGTCAATCCATCCTTTGAGGAAGATGGTGCTACCCCAGCAGAACTCCACTGAGCTTCAGGCTTTGCTTGGGGAAACCACTGCTTGACATTCTGGAGCGATCCACTTCTCCAACAGTCTTGTGAGCATCCCTTTTTGGGGAAGGTGCTACCTGAGCAGATCTAAGGGCCTCTGAATAGAAGAGCAATTGTTAGTAACTTTCACCTTGGGGTCAGGCCCCAGTCAGCCATGAGGCTTGTGCTGCTGTACCTGACAGATGGCTTTGGCACTGGATAGGAAAGCTCTCCAGAGGGAGAACGGTAGATTTATCCACTGCTGTCGCTACTGGTGGCGGTGATACAGTGCAGGTCTAGTTGCATGCACTTGCAAACAGGCCCAGGTTTGCTCCCAGGGGGTTTGGTTCATGTCTTGTGGGAGGGTGTCAGACAATGGTGATGAATAATGGCTCACTGGCCCCCTCAGAGAGCCTCCCGGATGGAACTGCACAGGGGTAAGGGCTGTCCACTGACAGATGTAAGGCAGCCTAGTCTGGCCTGTGCTTATGAGATAGCCACCACCAGGGCCCACGCTTCCAAAAAGGCTCTGCCTCTACATCAGGCATATGCATTAGCACTCCAAGCTGTGGACACTCAAGCCCATTCGCAGCAGGACCCACTTCCTGGAATCATGCATAAACCTCTCCTCTTTACAGCCCTCTAAGGAAGCCCCTCCTATAAGAAGACATCTCACAACCCCCTAGAAAATCTTGCTCACACATGGCTGTTCCCTCCCCTGCTCTTCCTCAGTAGCTATGTTACAATCTCCCTCCCTCACCTTTTTTATTTCTCTTGTTGAAGAATGGCTGAGATGCCCTGTTTGAGTCCCTGTTAAACACCCCCCTCCCATGGTCTTTATTTCCCCTAAGTATTCCCCCCCCCCCCCCCGATAGGTTTATAAAAATCCTTCATACACCCTGGGCCGCTCTGACAACATTAACTACTTCTGCTTTTCTGATCTTCTCTCTGCAGCTTTCCCTGATTTGGAGGGTTCCCATGTGAGTGACAGCCCCTTCTCCAGTGCCAGTACTGGTTCCAAATCCTTGAGCCAACCCTAGGCCAGCCACATTGGCTGCTCCTGGTTCCTCCCATTCCTCTTTTCCAGAGGACCTGCAGTTAGGATTACACAGCCATCTTCTCCCACACTGGTGGATTGTAAGGGCCTCCTTTTGGACCTTACTCACTAGATTTCTTAGTGCCAACATCTGCCTTCCTGGAATCTAATGCTGTTGTACTACTGTATACAATGACCAATCCCTTCCACATGCTCAACTCAAGTAGCACATGGTCTCTGGATACACTGGTCACTGGTTCCCTATGCTCACCTGATCCCTCCCTTTCAGCAAGGAGCAGATCCAGAAAGCCTTTTCCTGGAGTCTGTGTTCTGGATCATAGGACTGGTCTTGCCGCAAGAACAACTTTGATAATCCTTGTTGATTTCTATCTGTCACTCATCCAGATGCCTGGACTGTTAAAAGCCCCCATGACTATTGTTCCCTGCAGTATGGAGCTGCTTGAAAGTTGATCCAGGAAGCTCTCTCACTCGTGGGAACGGGGAGGTGTGAAGCTGATGCCCAAGGTCGCTCGTCCTTTACTGTACGTTCCTTGTATCTTTGCCTCCAATCCCCCTGCGTTATCACATTATGACTCATTGGCTTTGACACACAGGGCCTTCTTTCTACCTCTTCTACTTTTCCTCTCTCCCTGTAGAGGTTTTTTTCTATCAATATTAATAGCCCATTTATGGGATTTATAGCACCAGATCTCACTTACTCCCACGAGGTACTAAAGGATGGTGACAGCGACAAGTATCACTTTCAATTCATCTTACTTATTTCCAAGAGGGATCGCAAAGTGCTTCGCAGACTTTGTGCATAATCGATAAAGGGCTTGTCTTCCTGGGCTGCAGAACACACCAGCTGTCTGACATCCCTGCAGCAACACTGCAGGACATCTGAGGACAGGAAGTGAAGAGGAATCGTGTATTCAGTAGAAACTGTAGGGGGAGTTGAGGGAGCAGAATGGAATTAGCCCAGGTTGGAATTTGGCCTAGATCCCAGGATTAACACTTTGTGAACCTACAATCCTGGAGCCATGGTTGGGGTCTGAAGGTTGGGTGAGGGCTCCAGCAGTAGCAACAGACCCATCCCCTCTGCTTTTCCCAGCCAGCCTTATCAGCTTGCCATGCAAGGCTGCTGAGGACTGTGCAGCTCTTTACGCTCATCCTCCCATTGCTGGAGATGACACTGTCTGGGGTTTGCGGCAACTCACACCCATAAAGCATGAATCCTCCAGATACAGAATCTCAGCTCTCCGGGATTCCCTCTGCCCTTGGTGTCTGCTTCCTAGGCCTCGTTTCCTTTTCCCCTCTCTGCGGTTGGTTTCTGTTTCCATTTCCCATCCTAAATTCCAGTCTAAATTCCATCCAGTGTCAGTTTTTGTTCCCAGTTCACATCCCTCTGGTTTCGAATCCCCATCCTCATCTCTGGTCATTGTTTCCAATCCCCAGCCCAATATCAGACTCTCCAACTTGGTTTCAATGTGACAAACCTGCGTTCTCCCCCTGCCAGCTCAGGCCCAGTTTGTCTTCTTCCTTGGTCTGCTGTAACGAGATGATGTTTTATTGCCCGGCCAGCCCGGAGGGACGTGGACAGAGGAGTACTCCTGGCAGTAATGATCAGTTGTGGGCACTTTTTATTTATTGAGGTAGTTTGAGGCTGAGTGGAGTCTAATTGGGGGGAAAAACATAACCTGTGATGTATCCCTGTCACACTGAACTCTCATTGAGCTGACGGGAGAGAGATGAATTTCAAACAGGCCCAGCTGCTCCTCACTTTGCTGTCAACCCTGGGCCAATAAATCTCTCCCTTCACATGTGTGGAATAAGATTTAGTTCAAGTGTCACCTGAAATCCCTCACAGCCTGGTACTTAAAAACACAAACCCCAGCAAAGCAGGAAATGAAAACAGTAAAAGGAGATTAAAATGCAGAAGCTGGAGGACTGTAAAACCCACACAGAGGAGCCCTCCTGCCTGGGTCTGATTTAGGGGCTGTTCTCAATCACTGACGCACCTAATTCACATTCATCCACGTTTGTCATGCTACTCAGAAACCAGCCAGACTCGGTGCAGGGACTGAGAGATAAGAGCCTTCTATGCAGCACATGGCACCGGGTTCACCCCATGCCAGGAGGAGAGGCTCGCAGAACACAAGATTTGTCAGAGCACTGGCCTATCCAGTGCTGGATCCTGCCTCTAGCAGGGGTCAATGACTGGGCCAACATTTTCCGTGTGACCACTGCCATTAGGCATCTACATGCCTATTTAGACGTAAATAAGTGAGGTGATTATCAGAAGTGTTGAGTACCCACAGCTCGCATTAGGGTCCCTGAACATGGAGCACACTGCACAGTTCAGGTCTCCTCTTGATAGCAGAACTGATGTTTTCAGACAGATCAGCAGGGGAGCTCAGAGAAGATCAGCAAACAGAGGCTGGCAAGGGGGGACTCAATTGATAAAGGTGATTGGAAGACCTAAGAGATGGCTATGGGAGGGCAGGAGAACCTTTTCGAGACATGTGACCAGCGCTTCTGTGCTACACGTGCTCCTGCCTTCGTGCTGGCAAGAGCAGGGTTGCCTTTGCCCCAACCCCACCTCTCGTCAGAGCAGTTGATGAGCAGCTGATTGAGAAACTGGATGATGCAGAGAACTTCCCACTTGTCAAAGCCTGGCTATGATGCGGTCTTTGTCTCCAGCGCCCACTGGTGAAAAACGCAAAGCTTATGTTCTCCTTAGTGAACATTACAAGTCACTCTAGAGACAGCCCTAAAGCATCGTTCTGCTTAATTGGGGTCACTCTCAAATCCAAATACAGGAGCTGGGATTCTACCACAGACTGTGAGAAGTCCTGTTCCTTCCCCTAGTCCTGACACTCAAACGCCTCTCATCCGGACTTACTTTGTTGTTTATTTGCAAGCTATAATTAGCGCTTCTTCCCATTAATCAAGGCAGTGGGGTTGTGTTCTCTCGCTCCGGTTCTGTTTCAGTTTTTTCAGAGCTAGTTGCTTGTTTCTGAGCCACATCTGTGGCAGTAGCCCTTGGAGTCAGCAGCAGGGCCTTCAACTTTTTGGAACCCTACCTCACGTTGTGCGATTGGGGCCACAAAATAGACCTCATGCTTTTTCTACTACACCTGTACCTTTATTACAAGTAGAAACAGTCAGCAAATTTGATGGAAGTTTTCTGTCAAAAAAAAGGTAGTTTTGACTAAATATTTTGTGGGAACATGTCTATTTTGACAAATGTTTTAACTTTTTCCCTTCAAAACCTTGTTTCAACTGTATCATTTTGATTAGTTTTGACTAAAATTGACTTAATGTTCAATATAATAAAATTAACATGAAATGTTTTAATGGTTCCAAATAACCAAGGTTTTGGAAGGTGTTTTGTGGGACATTGCAGCTTCTCATACTGATTTGGAACTAATTTTGTTTAAAAAATGTTGGAATTTCTTGCCAAATAGAAATTCAGGTTCCCAACCAGCTCTAATCACCCTGTGTCTGAAGATGACTGCATTTTTAGAAAAAAAAAAATATGGAGTAACTGAAGCCACTTTAATTCCCCAGCCTGGGAGGGAAGCTGGCAGAGATCTGCTGGAGAAGGCTGTAGCACTTCCAAAATTTCTTGGAAGCAAGTGGTATTGCTCAGAAATCTGAGAGAGTGAAACACAAGGGTGCCCGGGGCAAGTCTAAAAGCATTGAGGACTTGCAAACCAGTCCAGTGGGAGCATGGAGGAGACTGCAAACTGCCAGACAAAAATAATTCAAACATATCCACAATACTGTGACCCACAGAAGAAGATCACTTGGCATAGGCACCTTTTCTTTACAAAAAACCCAATAGCCAGATGAAATAATTGAGCCTTATGGTACAAGCCTACCTACCTAATAAAGCTCAGCTAAGCCATGAAAACCTCGTTAACAGATGAACTAATCAGAGTGGTATAACTGATGAACAGGTCAAAGCAAGGAGATTGTGAGAGGCGGACTTGACTTTGCAAAGAACAGTAGGTATTTGTGAGGCTAGTGAGAGCTGTGCTTCTCAATGAAAACATTAATAAGCAGTGAAAGGATGAAAGTGAATCCAGTGAAGCATGCACACAAAGGCAGAAAGACACAATACAAGGGTAAACAAATGACAGGGACCAATTTGTTTGCAATGAATGTAGAAGCCATTGCAATACACTGTGTCCAGCACAAAGGCTGCAACAGCATGTAGTGCAACCACGTAATGAACTGGGATTCATCAAATCCATAATAATCCCAGTGGGTGCCAACAACAATATATCAACACCTAACATTTCATTTAGCAGCGAAGAAAGGTAAAAGCAAAATTTGACCAGACGGTAAAATTAAATGTAATAAAAACCAAATGAGTTAAGTGGTCTACTGTTAATTTAAAAAAACATAACAAAACACCACACCACTTGAGGTGCTGCACAACACATCCCCTAGCAGCGTACTAAGCCTCATAAGTCACTTTGTTCACCAGGAAACTCCAAATGAGTTAACAACGGCTAAGGGCCTGCAACCCACGAACGGCTCATTTTGGCGATTTGCATTATCGTAGAGCAGCAGCTCTGTAAGTTTGAATCACTTGCTGTTTAAAAGATGAGAATTTTAAGGGCTCTTAAGAGGCAACTGGCCAACCGGGGACTTGGATGGTCTTGACATTTGCTATGCCTCGTAAGGATGTGGGGATAGGGTTAGTAGCCCAAATTTGGGATCCTTTGAGCAAGAGGTTCCTGAAATATAATCCCCCTAAAAAAAAAAAAAAAAAAAAGTCAGCTGTTTAGAAAATCACCTGATTTTGGATTTTTGTGTGTCCACTCCTGGGGCTCAACCTATTGCTCCAAATCCTCCCCGAACTGATCTCAGCTGCTTGTGATTTAGCTCAGCATCCACTGACTCCCCCTTTCAGGACACAGCAAAAGTTGTCAGTGATCAGCATGCCCCCTCATGGCTGGGTGTGGCATAGCAGCTCAGCAGTCTCATGTACTGTCACCTGCAGTTTAGACTGCTTGGTGGCCTGTTCTTTCTTGAAACTCAGTCCTTCAGCCAAGTCACTTGAAGCCACCTCACCCCTTCAATAGCTTATCCCATGTCTTCAGTCTCAGCCTGGGTACAAAACTGGCTTACACTGCCTGCCCTTCCTGCAGGGGGATGGGGAAAACCAGGCTCAACTTCTCCTCTGGGTTCCTGCCTAGGGCCCTTGCAATAAGCAGCTAGGGTCTGTTCCTTGGCTTACAATACCTTGCTGGATCCCTGGGCTGCTGCTTCCTACCTTTGTCAGTTTGCATGCACCTCGCTCCCTGGAATTTCACCTCTCTATACAGCTTCCTCCCACTTTGTTGCTAGGGTACTTTCTCCAGTTGGATAGCTCCTAGCCCCTCTAGCACCACCATGCTGCAGCCTTTTATCCCAGCTGTGATTAATTGGCCAATTAGTCACAGCTTGAGAGGGAACTGACTCATCTATTAACCCCTTCCTGGCTGCCACAAGATGAGGTCTATACATCCCATCACAGGAAGCAATACTAAAAAATGTATTAAGGACAAAGTTTTGCACTCCGGATCCGCAGGAGCTAAACTGACATGCCTAAAAGAGTGAAATGAACAAGTGCAGCAAGACTAGGTCTCTGCCGAAGCCTGAGGGTTTGCAGGCAGCTTGTTACAGTAACTGGGTAGCTCAGGCTCATGCTGGGGTCCTTGAATCTGAGAAGCACCCATGCACTGAGGCCATGTCTACATCACAAAATTAAGTTGACCTAACTTACATGGGCATACAGCCGCTGCAGTAATTACATCACTTGGGCGCGTCTACATTTTGCATCCTCACCAGGAGCACTTGTATGGATACCACTGATTTTATGGGGCATTATGGGATGGCTCCTGAATCATAGAATATCAGGGTTGGAAGGGACCACAGGAGGTCATCTAGTCCAACCCCCCTGCTCAAAGCAGGACCAATTCCCAACTAAATCATCCCAGCCAGTAATATTCTACATAAGCAACGCAGTGTCCATACTGACACCGCTTCGACCTATCTACATTGACCTTGACTCTACGCTGCTCATGGAGGTGGAGCAGTTACGTTGGCGGGAGCGAAATTTAAGTGTAGACATGTCCAGAGTTAGGTGGCGATAAGCTGCCTTGCGTCAACCTAACTCTGTAGTGTAGACCAGACTTGACAGTCTAAGCCCTACCCTTGGCAGTTTTCAGAGAATGCACTTTGGGCATGTTCCCTGCATTCTTCAGGGGCTCCTTTTGAAAGTTTTACCCTAAGACCAAATGTCTAGTTTAAGAACAATATTTTAAAGTGCTCTAAAATTCACATTCAGACTCTGATTTCACTTTAGATGTATTGTCAAAGAAATTAGCATTAAATAGAGGGAAATGAAAGACTCTAGTGAGCAGTTAAGGTCATGTAATTCCTGAATTTCTTGAATAATAGAACTGAGTGTGATCAAAGGCAAGCAAGTCCCTGAGTTATTTGATCAAGGGGTTCCTAATATTAAGTCCCCCCCCCCCCAACAAAAGCTTCTTGTAACATTTGCAGATTCTTATAACGTTTTTGGTGCAGACCTAAGGAATATGAAGGGTCAGAGCAGTGAGGAGGGAAATGTGAGGGGGTGTTGGAACAGCGCAGGGGTAGGTGAGTTGGGCCAATACAGGGTGGGCGGGAGACTCTGCCCCTATGCCAACCTTCACCCCTTAAATCTGTGCTCTGGCACAGCTTGTTAGGGGCCAGCACAGCCCTGGACAACATCTTGTATTAGTGTTGGGGTCACTCAACCACTGATTTTGAAAAAACAGTTGCTCCATCAGGCCAAGGGTGAGGACTCAGGGGCTCCCCTTCCCTCCACTATCCCCTGGTCAGGGGTGGAGTCCAGAACTCCCCTCCTTCTAGCAGAGGGAAAGGTCTCCATGCTCACACTTCCCCGCAATGCTGCTGCTGCTTCTAGGAGGAAAGGGGAGGTCAGAGCAGTGCAGAAGAGTGGGAAGGAAAGGAGGGGGTCAGAGCTGTGCAGTGAAGAAGTAGGGAGGCTTCAGCTGTGCCCCACAAACCTATGCACATCCATATGCTCCATTTTTGTCCCGCCTTCAAAACATGCCCCTCACCTTGCTGTGACCAGCCAAGCTGAGGAGCTGGGAATGAGCGTGTTCAGTGCATGGCACAGGCATACAATGCCGATGCCGCAGTAAGGAGCTAGGAATGGGCATGGTTAATTCATGGCACAGTGCACAGCGCTGAGATCATAGTTGAGAACTGAGAACAGGCATGCTCGGAGCAGGCACCAAGCACACAATGTAGAGACTGTGGTGAGCAGCTGAGAACAGGCATATTCTGTGCATGGCTCAGGCCCACTACTGCTGAAACCACAAGGGGGGGCGGGAAATAAAAACACGCACAGAGGGCTTGTCTACACTGCCAATTGAACGGTCACAGGTGCTTAAAAAAGCTTCCCCCTCCCCCGGAAAGACAAAAGTTTTGCCGTGGCAAGTAGCAGTGTAAACCGCTCGTTGTCGGCAAGAGCAAGACAACCCAAACCCCGCTCGTAGGGGGTGGAAGTATTTTGTACGCAAAAGTGCCAACAAACAGCATTTACACTGCCCAACTTTTAGCGACAGGGCCGTGTCGCTAAAAACTGTGTAGTGTAGACAAAGCCTGTGATGAATGGAGCAGTTTGCCCCTCTCAGAACTGTTGTTTCAGACTGTGTTAATCTCCACGGAGAGCTCTAGTTCAGCTGAAAACAACTCATTGAGATGAATGGGCCACTTCACACCTCTCTGAGCCTGCTAGGCTACAGATGGATGTGTAAAGCGCCTTCTGCACACACCAGGCCCAGATGGGGGGAGGGCCTTTGCATCTCCATTCTCCTACCCCTTCTTGCAACCAGCTGGTGCATGCACACACTCACAGCCCCTCCAAGTTTACCAGGGTCATGGAGTGACAAGGAGAGGGGGGTGAAGGTGGGGGGTGAGGGGTTGGAGCAGCAGAGAGGGTGGGGGTGGTCAGAGCAATGGGCATGATGGAGGGAAGGTTGGAGTTCACAAGCTAAGCAGGGGCGGCTCTAGCTTTTTTGCAGCCCCAAGCATGGCAGGCAGGCTGGGACTGGCAGGGCGCCCCCTGCAGCTTGCCGCCCCAGGCACGCGCTTGGAGCACTGGTGCCTGGAGCCGCCGCTGAAGCTAAGTATAAGACGAGACAACAGATGGATACAGAGAGGCCAACGGGAATAATAATTAAAAAAAAAACACGAGACAATATTCATCAGCATGAGAGGCAATGGTCTCAGCACACAAGTGGCTGAACTCAACATACTAGAAGGACATATCACAAGGACCCTGTAACAAGCAGGCAAGGTCTGTCTATTCAAACCTACTCCCACTACCTTCCTGGGCTTCTTCCTACCTCAGCCTGTCCACAGGCCTTTTCCATAGCTCCTTCCTGAGCCCACTGGGTACCTGTATTTTTCTCAGGCTCTGAGGCCTCTCTTGGTTCACACTTCTTTCAGGGCTGGGGGTCAGGGCTTCCCCTGCAGTCACCCAACAAATCCCAAATGAAAATACAAACAAACTACTCTGCCCTCCTCAGACTTGAATTTTCATCCCTCTTAGATTTCCCCTGTGCCCTGTTCCTCACTTGAAAGCCTCCCAGGGTTTTCTCCTTGGAGGTCCAGATCCTGCCCTTTTAACAAGGCCAGAGCTTTCTGCACCACAGCACCTGCTCCATGTCTCTCCCTGCCTCTTGCCAGAGTTCTCTAGGCAGGGGAGAATCCCAAGGCCACCTCTTTCCCTAGGCTTCCTCTTCCCTCCAATGCCCTAAAGTCCATCCTGGCCCTGAATGTCTCTCACCTGCCCAGGAAAAAGCTTCAGTGTTCTTTCTCTCTATCATGCTGCCTTCCTTCTGCTCTAGGCTTCCTCTCTATATAGTAAGCACCCAGCTAGGACTTATCTTCCATTGGGCCTGGTCCACTCTCCGGGTGCAGCCAAGTGTCCTAATTGAGCTCTCCAGCGAACTTTTTCAGAGCCAGTGGGCGTATACTCCCCATTGCAAACACCTCCCTCTCTGAGACACAGTTCTTCAGTAGGAACAGGAGACAGCTAAATAAAACCAATGAGGGCATCAAATCTCTGTTTCTTTAGGAATCCCAAATGACCAAGAGTGTTCATGTGCTGCCTGCGAAGTAGTTCATGCCTACCCAGTCACTGACAGCGGAAAACAGTAGCAAACCAAGACTCCAGGTCACAGCTTCACCTCAGGGCTCAACAAGGCACCAGGGTTGCCAGGTGTCCGGTTTTCAGTACTGACCAGACCGTTAAAAGTCTGGTTGTCAGCACAGCAGGGCTAAGGCAGGCTCCCTTCCTACCATGGCTCCACATGGCTCCTGGAAGCAGCAGCATGTACCACCTCCGGCTCCTATATGTAAGGGCAGCCAGGGGGTTCTGCATGCTGCCTCCGCCCCACGCGCCAGCTCCACAGCTCCCAGTGGCCAGGAACCACAGCCAATGAGAGCTGCAGGGGCAGTGCCTGCGGACGGGGCAGCGTGCAGAGCCGCCTGACTGTGCCACCACGTAGGAGCCAGAGGGGGGACATGCTGCTGCTTCCAGGAGCTGCCTGAGGTAAGCGCCGCCCACAGCCTGCACCCTTGACCCCTGCCTGCAGTCCTGATCCCCCCACTGCTCTCCAACCCCCTCAATCCCAGCCCAGAGCACCCTCCTGCACCCCAAACCTCTCTCCTGGGTGCTCTAGGGGTATGTCTAACCTGCAATGAAAAACCACCGGCTGTCCCATGCCAGCTGACTCAGGTTTGCAGGGCTCAGACTGTGGACCTGTTGAATTGCAGTGTAGACTTAGGGGCTCTGGCTGGAGCCTAGACTCTAGGAACCTGCAAGGAGGGAGGGTCCCAGAGTTCAGACTGCAGCCCCAGCCTGAATGTCTACACTGAAATTAAACAGCCCCTTAGCCCAAGCCCCAGTCAGCTGGCACAGGCCAGCCCCAGTCTAATTGCAAGGTAGATATACCCTAGGTTAACTCACTTCAGCTGTGTTATTGAATCTGCTAACGGCTCTCAGGAGTGAGACTGAGGGGTCGCTGAAGATAGAATGGTCACCCTTGATTTTAAGGTGCCTTTTATAAATGGCTTGTAAAGAGTTAATAAATGATTAATAGGGTTTTTAAGCATGTCACCGTATATGTAAGAGCGGATTCTAAACACATCAGCTATAGTAGGGTCTAGCAACGTATTGACCCGTGTGACTCTATAACAATTTATTAACCACTGATTAACCCTTTATTAACTATTTACAAATGGAATTGCCATATAAAGTGTGACCAAAATTGTTATACATGCAGGAGTAAAGGAAAACAATAAAGGTACATATGTTGGTGGGGAAAAATCAGGAGATACTCTCTAGCAGGTGCTGGTGTATGTATCTGCTCTTCTCATTAGGGTTGGAGTTCAGTTTGCTGTTATTTATGCAGGGAGCTAAGGCTCCAGGCTGTTTAGGATGTGAATGGGGGGATGGAGAGCAGGATTCAGAGGTCGTTGTGCCTTTTAGTGGGGCTGCTATTCATGGGCTGGAGCATTAAGATTCCTCCTTTCTGTGCAATTTCCCTTCCTTTTATTATTTCCGACACACAGCAAATAAATAAAACTGAATTATGCCTCGAGTATCTTCTCCAGCCTGATTCCTTTTGGCAGGAGTGTCCCATGGAGTGTGGGGCAACGGGCACCTCCTTGTACACTAATTCTCCACTGCGGCGCAGTCTGTGACAGACATCAGCTTAGATTAGCGTTCAGCCCTCACCACTTCCCCGTCCTCGGCCCAGCCTCTGCAACAGTCCTCGGCAGGGAGGGCAGGGGCGAGGAGAAGGGAGATGAAGCTGAATGTGCTTTTGCTCTCCGTGTTCCCCGCGGGCTCCACGCTGGCTCAGGTGTGGGTTCTAAAGGGAAAGTAGTTCCACAACATAGCAAGCAGCCCCAGTCTTTACTTCTCCATGGGGCTGCAGGAAATAACTGCAGGTTCAGTGTTCCCGCCACAGGCCCGCTCTGCTCCAGAGAGGTCTCTGCAGCAAACGGGGATGTCCTGAGCACGCTGTGCAGAGCTGAGGAGGGGGCTACGAAATAGACGCTGGTCCCAGAAAGAGGAGACAGGAACAGCCAAACCATTTAATCAAGGCTAAGGAGTCTCGAGCTGGAGGCAAAGCTTCTCCATGCAGCTGGCTCTGTGGGAGTAGACAGCCCCCAGCAATCCCCAACAGCCTTCGCCCACTCTCTTTAAGTGCCCGGAGTGACACTGATGCTTCTGTCTCTTTTAGGGCTTTACCTTCTTTTCTCTAAGTTGGCAGAAGCCCCGATGGGACTTGCTGCAGCTCTGCGAGGTAGGGGTAACACGGACCCAGCACTGTGTTCAGAAACTGTTAGTCAAGCCCCCCTAGACCATGAGATTTTTGAACAATGATACGTCTTGGGGTCTGTTTATTCACTGTCCGGGTTCAGAGCCTTTCGAGTGCCCTCAGGTCACATTTCCAAGCTCTTCTCAACAACCGCAAGTGCTAGAAATCTACGTCTCAAAGGAAAGCTGAGATTTCCTCGCACATCTCTGATTCCTGGAGCTGGGGTGTTATGACAGACACTAAATATCTTGAGTTGCAGTAGCGTCACCAGAGTTGGCATCTGTAGACCTGATCCGCAAGCATCACAGCTGGCCCATTTGTCCTGGGGCAGGGCAGTTCCTGGCAGTGCTCCCAGGGCTCACCACCGCTCCTCCCTGCTTAGCTCCTCAACTCCTCCAGGCAGCAGACATTTTCTAAAGCCAAGGGGCATGGGAGCAGCTGCCTTGCTGGTTGCAGGTTCACTCTTAGCTGCTCGGGGCTGGCTTCCACCGCTGGAAGGGGCAGCTCCTGCCCTATGTGGTCTCTGAGGGGTAGACACTGGTGCCCTGGGGTTCCTCCTGCTGCTGCCTGAGCTAGCTGGACAGCTCTTCTCTGCCTGCTTGCATCACCCACTGGATACAGGTGCAGCCTATTACTCGCATGGTGAGAGGCTGGTGGGACTCTCCTGTGGGAGGTGTTGCTACATGGCCTCTTTCTGCCTTGCCCAATGGAGCTGGCTGAGCTCATGTCTGTTTGGGCAGCCCTAACCGTTGTGCTCTGGTGCATGCTGCTGCTGGAGATCTTTATACGGGGAGATCATGGCAGGTGTCACAAGGGAGAGGAGCAATAATGAGTATCCTGATTTTACAGCAGCTGATGCCTGAATGATGGCCCTTAATTGGCTTCTCTGTGAGTAAATCCCTTTCCTCCAGCCCCTAGAGAGATGGCACTGCCACAGGCGGAGCCTTCACAGTCTCTCCCAGCTGCAGGCAGTGGGTGAGGGGGGGAGGAACCGGAATGGAAGGGGGCAGGTGAGTATATTTCTGAGATCCTTTTTTTGCTACAGGAATAGAAAATTCACTCTGCCTCAGATAATTAGACAGTTCCTCTCTGGATTGCTGTGAAAGGAAAATATTGATTGTGCCATCAAGGGAGGAGAAAGCATCGTTCCTGTTCTATTTCTGAGTCACGCTTTCTGAAATGAGGACAGCATGTTTGCTGAGGGGCTGGAGTGACTCAGGGAAGGGTGAGCTAGCGTCTTTCAGCTCTAGGGCAGCGGTGCCAATCCAGCCACAGGTGATGCAGGGACTAATAGACAGAGTTTTTCACTTTTAGATGACAATTTCCCATCCATCAGGGGCCTGGATGATTTAGGGGGCTGGGAATGATGAATACCTTGCTTTTAGATAACACTTTCTCCAAGCACTTTACACGCCTGGGGCAGTGTTCGTGTTCCCATTATTGTCCATGACAACCCTGAGAGATGGAGTGGGTAAGACCAACATTGTGAAAAACAGCCACTGATTTTGAGTGCCCAACTTCAGACACCTTGAGACGGGGTTTTCAGAGGTGTTGAGCCCCCACAATCCAACTGAAGCCAACGGGAGCTGCTGGTGCTCAGTGCCTGTAAAAAATCAGGCCCCAGGTGTCTCACGCTGGGCACCCAAAATCAATCACCATGTCTGAACTTTTGATTGTTGGTAACTGACTTGCCCTAGACTGCACAGTAAGTCACTGTCCGTGCTGGGAATAAAACCCAGCTCCTGCCTCCCAGTCCCCTGCATTGATCACTAGACCACATGGATTCCCCTTGGTACAGAACCTGATAGGTCACCACTCTGAATATGGCCCAGGTCTGTAGTGATTCAAACTCCTAATCACTTGGCCACTGTTCAGTGGTTATGGGTAATGGGTGAGAGGGTCTAGTGGGCAGATGGCTTCATAGTTGTCATCGACTTGCCCCTTTGGTGGCTTTCAGCTGAGAGGACAAAGGATGAATGGACCTCTGGAGTCTGCACTCCTGCTCCCAGCTCTAGAAGAGGTCTCTGCAGGACAGAGCGGAGGCACATGAGCCAGCATGGTGTGGACAGGGAAGGACACACTGCTGCTGCCCCCAATGTCCCTGGTTTGGGGATAGAGATCTTCAGTTTCCAGGAATCCCATTCATAAACATTCATTTGGTAGAAGCCAGCTTATTCTGTCCTGAATATCCTGCACCAGCCCCTCTCCTTGTGCTCCCTGCTGCCTCCTCCCGATGCGCTTCAGAGAACGGGAAAGAGAACTGAAATAGATCAAGCGCAGAACCAGCCCCTGCACCCTTTGTAACTACTACAAAGCCCAGCATCCAGAGGCAGCTTCTGCTTCTCTCCATCTCAAATCATTCGCCAAGGGGGAAAGGAGCATGAAGAAAGGAAAAAAGGAAGCATGTGCTGACAGACTTGGCTCAGATGGGTCAGTAACTTAGATTTGTGTTGGACAAACCAGTGCATTTTCCTTTTATAATGTTCTGTTTCACTGCATCCTAATAGGCAGCAGGGTACAAAGCGTAGCCCGGCTCTGATAAAAGAGCGCTCCATCAGCCAGGCCCGTCTCAGGAGGGAAGCACTTCCTAAGATTAAAACCTGCCAGGATGAGTTTGACTTGAAATTACAAAGTGAGATGAAGGAAAATACAAGTGGGGAGACGGCACATTTTTCACTTTGAGCAAAAAGGACAAACAAAAGAAACTTCAACGCAGCTAGCAACAAGAAGCACCAGATTGATGGGCCCCAGGTTATGGGAGCAAGGAGCCGATGGAAGGTCTGAGCCCCAGGGAGACTTTCAGGCCCAACAAGGAGAATTGTCCTCTTAAATCTATGCACATTTTATAACTGCCCACCTGGCAGGTCTGAACTTCCTGAGGAGAGAACAGGCAGCTGGTCCTATTTCTGCCTAACAGCTGGCAAAAGCCAGGGATCGCTTTTTACTCCCAACCTCATGGATGTAGTGACAGCAGTGTCAGGTAAGGTACATCTGTCTAGGTTAGATACCCACGTCCCTTTCATCATCCTAGCTCTCTTCTTAGGCTTCTTCCCTGCCAGACTGCGCAGTGTGTGTGATCCTGGGGGGTTACATCCTTGGGCTGCTAATGTAGATAGCTTATTAATATGAGCTAGCAACCACAAGTGCTTCAGACATGTGATCTGTCTGATAGATCCCTGCCCCCAAAGAACTTCTAGTCTAACTCAATGACTTACCAACAAAGAGGGGAGGGGAAAAGGGATCTAAGATTTTGTAAAAGGCTTCAAAGACTCCTAACTGCCCCTTTTAGTGTTTCTTAATTTTAACCCTCATGTTCTCTCGCTTTCTGTTAGTCTTAGGGTATGTCTACACTACGGGATTAATCCGAATTTAGATAATTCGAATTTGGGAAACAGGTTGTATAAATTCGATTGTGCGCGGCCACACTAAGCACCTTAATTCGGTTTTTAACCACATTAATTCGGTGGTGTGCGGCCACACTACCCCATTAATTTAAACACAGTAATTCGGTGGTGTGCAGCCACACTAACCCTAATTCGAATTAACAAAATCGATTTAGGCGCTACTCCGCTCGTCGAGGTGGAGTACAGAAATCGATTTTAAGTGCCCTTTAATTCGAATTAACTGGCTCTGTAGTGTGGACGGGTGAAGGGTTAATTCGGATTAACGCAGCTAAATCCGAATTAAAGTCGTAGTGTAGACCAGGCCTTAGTTTATCTCTTGCCTACATTTTTAATGGGCTTTACTTTGTTTGGGTTAAACCTGGCCTGTTTCCATTGGCTTGTTGTTTACAGAGGTGTGAATGGTGTGAGTTCCCCTGCTACTGTTCTCTCTCATGTGTAGATGTCAGAGCTCAACGTCCAGCTTCGTAACCAGAGGACGGTCTCTGTACCCAGGGAGACTAGGTGGTGGAAAACGCCCTCCAGATGGAAGGTTGGGCACTCTTCCACCACAAGTTACTGTCTGCAATATTGCCCCCACAGTCACAGCATGGGGGGGGGGGGGAAATCAGGCCAAGCTGGGGCATAGTTGTGGCAACTCTGGATGAGTCAGCGAATAGCCTGCTGAGCCTGGTCTAGGATCTACACTCAAGTGGACAAAGAGGAAGGTGCAGCAATGGGCTCCTGAATTTACTTAGGGCTTGTCTTTTGGACTATGGAGGTGTGACTAGCGGAGCATACCAAAGTGCTGCGCTGTAACTCCCCTGCGTGGATGCTGTGGGCACGAGCTAAAAGGTTCCTAATGCACGGTAACATAGTCCTCGTCGGACAGGATTACATCCCTGCAATTCACACCCCCAAAGTCTGAACTGCAGGGCAGTGCAGACAGAGGCTGTGTGTGTTTGACTCTCTTTCCAAACTGATGCGTCCACTCTGTAAGGATGTAGTCTTCAGTTTCCTGGTGGTGCTGATTGTCCATGCATGGTGAAAGGCCAATGGGGCTCTTGTCCAAGAGAGCGTGAGCTGTCTTAGCAAAGGGGTGTCAGGAGATCAGCTGTGGTGTCAAAAGTGGGATTTCTCTCCTGAATATGAGCAGACCTATGAGTTGGCGCAGTGTAGGCAACTGTTGAGAAACTGGGATCCTAAATGGAAAAACCCAGCCAGTAAGAGAAAGATGATATGTGCTTCATGCTGCAGGAAATCCCCACTCACTGACCAGTGTACGCAGCAACATCTTGCTTTGCAGAACCAGGCTGTTGTCAGGAGCTGCCCTGGGATCAGGGTTACTCCACAGAAGTGGGATTTCCTGCAGCATGAAGCACAGGGAGGACTAGAATGCATAAGCATCATTGAAGAGAGGGTTTACTTGGTCAAAGTGCTGTAGTAACACTCGGTCTGGGTCAGAGAGGGGTTGTGATGTAGCCAATGATTTTAATTTATTGTTCATTTATTGTGTGGTTATGATTAACTAACATGTTATGTCACATATAATCATTGTATGTTAAATAGAGTTAAATTGTAGGATTACAGACGTATAAGATTGATTAGTAGTTAGAAGAGATAATTATGTATTAGGTAACTAAGTAAGTAGGGCTGAAACACAAGGTCTGTAGGCTGAGGCCTGCAAGATTTTAGCTTAGCTATTTTAGGCCTGGTAGATAAGCAATGCTGACATAAGTAAGTGACCAAAGAATTATAGGATTACAGGAAAAGATGTACTAATGGGTGATATTGCAAAAAATTAACAGTAAAAGTAAATTTTTGCTTACAAGATGCCCGGTAGTCACATTTTTCTAACATATGCTCTAACCACAGAGTGCACTATGTGTATAAATGCTAATGAGGTACAGTCAGAATTAGATTATAAAAAGGAGGGGTGGGGGAATTGAGCTCACTATGGGAAACTCCAGCAGGAACTATTTCTCTGCAGATGACCAATCCATGAGAGACCCATCAGACCCTAACACTATTGTTAAGGATGTGAGTATAACTATATTTGTAACTTTCACATAGGTCTGTATAGAATTTCTATATGCTTGGGTAATCATAACTTTAATTGTAACTTTAATAAAACTTGTAAAACAGTCTAGACCTTGAACTTGTGAATGTCTGTGTGGTCACTACCCTTGGTCTTTATGTGTTCCTAGAAACTCTAAATCTGAAGCAAGTAGCAGAGGTGACTTCCACTCTGTTAAGTTTGAAACTGTAGCTGCCAGAGCCAAACCCACGGTGGTATAAACCACATTACAAAATTCACTTTAAAAATAAAATAAAAGCCTACAGTGACTAACGGAGGCGGGGGGAGGAAGAAAGAGAGAGTTGATTCTCCTCCTAACAGTGTAGGTGGGATGGGAAGAGAAAGACTTGCTGTTCCCCTCTGAACCTGGGCCCAGAGCAGGCCACCACCAGCCCCCTTCTCAGTCCTCATTGGAGGTGGGGCAAAGAGCTCCTTATGGCTAGGCAGGGAGCAGAGGTGGAGGGGATGGGCAGTGAGGGGAGTCGAGGAAGGAGCAGAGGGGATGAAGGCAGGGTTGGCCAGTGACGATCCTTTTCTTTTAGAGCCTCAAGCAGAAATATAATTTTGAAGGATTTTGTAGTTTGTACAAACTCCTGGAGCTGCTTTTTAAGCAGCCTGTTGATTTCTTGGTTTTGTGTGTCCCTTCCCTTTGCTCCCGGGCATGCAGCAGACTGTGGAGTCTATAAGAAGTTATTCTGAGGCAGCCGCCATGCTGATTCTCTGGATTTCAATTTCCCCAAGTTTCCCTTTAGGCTACTTCTAACTAATATTCTCCTTTCTGTAACAACCCCCCAGGGGATGCTCTTGCACCACCCACCCCTTATGGTATCACCAGAGACCCCGCTTATGAGCAGAAAACACTTTCTAATTTTGTCGGCCCCTTTCAGATCAAGTTCTTCTCCTTATAGCTTAAATTAAAAAGCCAAAGAGCTGAGTTTCAATTGACTATGTTCTGTTACACAGGGTGTCACATATTCCCCAGTGAGCGCTAGTCATTAAAGAGCCTGTGCAAGTGAGTTTGGGCCCTCGCAGTTCTGGTGGAGCCCAGCCCGGTCTAATTTCTAGTTCAACGGATGGTAAGCTAAGTTCTGTGTTTGACACTCATCCCCATGACCGGCAATGCAGGGCGCAGGCTGAGGTGTCCCAGTGCATCACCCCAGGAGGTGCCACCAAGTACAGCTGACGAGCAGAAGGAACTTGGAGCCAGCCAATCTGTAGGGAGCTGAAGGGCTAAGCCAGAGGAAGCTTAGTGAGACTGAGCATGTGAGGAGATGCTCCCTGAACAAGCAGGAGCCTGAAGAGCAATTTCTGAGTGCAGGGAGGTGTGGAGCAGGGGCTCTTGATAGCAGGGCTGACATATCGCTCACAGCTCAGGGGAGTGGAGGGTGTGGAAAACCAGACTATTCCAGTCAGGCCCCACAGGCTAATCCATAGGCTCCTGAGGACAAACATTGAGTAGCATTTTTAAAATTCATAGATTCATAGATTCTAGGGCTGGAAGGGACCTCGAGAGGTCATCGAATCCAGTCCCCTGCCCTCATGGCAGGACCAAATACTGTCTAGACCATCCCTGATAGACATTTATCTAACCTACTCTTAAATATCTCCAGAGATGGCGATTCCACAACCTCCCTAGGCAATCTATTCCAGTGTTTAACCACCCTGACAGTTAGGAACTTTTTCCTAATGTCCAACCTAAACCTCCCTTGCTGCAGCTTAAGCCCATTGCTTCTTGTTCGATCTTTAGAGGCTAAGGTAAACAAGTTTTCTCCCTCCTCCTTTTAGATACCTGAAAACTGCTATCATGTCCCCTCTCAGTCTTCTCTTTTCCAAACTAAACAAACCCAATTCTTTCAGCCTTCCTTCATAGGTCATGTTCTCTAGACATTTAGTGATTCTTGTTGCTCTTCTCTGTACCCTCTCCAATTTCTCCACATCTTTCTTGAAATGCAGTGCCCAGAAATGGACACAATATTCCAGGTGAGGCCTAAACAGCGCAGAGTAGAGCAGAAGAATGACTTCTCGTGTCTTGCTTACAACACACCTGTTAATGCATCCCAGAATCACGTTTGCTTTTTTTACAACAGCATCACACTGTTGACTCATAAATGCACCTAAAATGCACCCAAGGGACTCAGGAAGCTGAGAACCAGTGATTTTTTTTTTTTAGCAAACAGAAATGATTTTTCATTGGGACTCTCATAAAATCCTAGAAGATGCAGGGCTGGAAGGCACCTCAAGGGGCTGAGAAAACATTGGCTCTTGTTCTCCACATTCTGCACCGAGGTACTCAGGGCAGACCTACTTGGGCTGAGACCTTCTCCCTTCCACACCTCCTCAGTGGCTGGTCACCCCGCCCCCCCCCCACAGGAGATATAGAAGAGGGTCCCTAGTGGACAGAGAACTCCACCTCCCTGGGGAGCCATTGCAGGGTCCAGCCAGCTGCTCTCTGAGCCTGGCTCTGCTGCTGCCCGCCCCATGCAGTGTCAGAGTGAGGTGTGTGAGTGGCAGCCCAGCAGGGGAGTGGAGGCATGGTGGTAAGGTAGGCCAGGGTGGCAGAGGGCTCCTATCATGGGGGAGGCTGCAGGACCCTGGCCCAGCGCCCCTCCCATTGGCCACAGACTGTCCCGTCTTCCCACCACATTACCCTTCCCAGAGACCTGGGAATTAGCCAATCCCAGTGGCCAGCCACCTGGAGTATAGCTGGTTTCCTAGTGTAAGTGGGGGGATGGTCCTATTATTGTGGGGAACTTTCCTGGCTTATGCACTAACCTGGTGAAATTGCTAGTGAGCGGATCTAAGTCCTCACTCCAACTCCCTTTATCCAGAGGCCTGCCTGACCTTGAGCGCCCCCCTTCCCTCACTCTCCCCAGCTGCTCACCACACTTGGCTCGCGTGTTACTCATGGCACAGCGAGCATCTGCTCCCCAGTGCTGGGCCTGCAGCTCTCCACTGCAGCTCAGCTCTGGCTCACAGTCGGCGTGGCTCCAGCTCCCGACTCTGGGCTGCTCTAGCTGCAGCTCCACTCTGCCTCCAGCTCAGCTCTGCCTTCTGGGCTGCTTCTCTGGGCCCTCTGGTTCTGGCTACTGCTGCTCTGCCTCCAGCTCAGCTCAGGTGTCTGCTCTCTCCTTAGCTCTGCCCTACTCTGGCTCAGGCAGCTCCAGCTCACAGGGCGGATGGGACCCTGGACTCCTAACGTGGTCATTGGCGTGCCTGCCCCCCACACACACGTTGAATCTCTCTATTGGCTCCCCATTTTCTACTGCATCAAATTCTACCTTCTTGTCCTCACCCTCTGATCAGCAGACACTTCCCCAGATTTTCATCCAGACACTGGCCCTCTGTGCTGCAACCACATTTAATTTGCAATACCATGTAGTCCCTGGGATCCTGGCTCCTGATGTCCTGGATCAGGCCACTGGTCAATCCTGTGCCCAGTATTTTAGCTCCTGCTGTAAGGGACGCATGGCAGTGTGGTCCCTGGGCCTGTCTATTTAGACAGTAAGCTCTTTGGGCCAGGAACTGTCTTGTACTATATGCTGGTACACAATGTAAGGTCCCAATCTCTGGTGATGCCTCTAGGCACCACTGCAGTACAAATAATGTAACACATCAGACCCTTAGACTATTGCTTCTATCTAGTGGACAGTAGCTGATGGGACCCTCCCACCCATGCTGCTGTTCACTTGTGCCTTGCTATGGCTAGGAGGGGGAGTCTGTATTACCTCCTTGGGGGCTAGTTGATGGGCTGAGATTTCATTACACTTCTTTTAGTTTGCACAGCTTCAGAAGTGATTATTGGCCATCAAATTCTCTTTTGAAATCCAGCCATGATTTCCGGCATGGTGACCCCATGGGGCACTGACTCCCCCAGGCTAACTAGATGCCCATTTCCCTCTCTTTGTTTCCCATTTACTTTCTTTCACTATGATTCAAGTGACCCCACTCCCTGAGTTATGAATCGGTCAAACTGGTAAGCTTTTACCGAATGGTAAAAAAGGAAACAAAAACCTTGGCACTGCTCTAACTTTCATCTCTTTTATTCAAGTCCTGCCAGGCCTTGAATCATTGTTGTTGGCTTCTCTGACTGTTTCCAGCCTCTCCAAGGGACCTGTTAGTAACTCCACAGAGGAGTTCACTGTTATTCAAAATCATTATATTTTTTCTCTCTCTTTTGAGCATCTTTACTTTTTAAACATCTACTGTGCACTGGGCAACCTGAACTCCATGGAGACTCCTAAATCTTTCCCCTAAGAAGCTACTATGAATTCAGAGGCTCTAAGTTTAGGTTCTTTTCCTCAAAGTGTATTTCTCTGCAGTGATCTAAGTTAACTGTAATCTCCCATTGTGTTGCCCAGCCACTGGCTGGATTACATCCTCCAGCCTCCCTTACAAGCATCCTGGGGTTTTCCTGATCTAAATAGCTTTGTGCCATTTGCACAGTGTGCCCCCATTCTGTCCACATCCAACTCATCGAGGATACATTCCCGTTTCCCGCTCTTTTATTAACTCTTTCATGTTATAAAACATAATGGGACCTTCAGAGAAGCTTCTGAACAGGTCTTGTCTCTTGTGTGTTTCCTTCTTTTATGGCTCAAGTACAATAGAAATCTCAGATATTAACATGCTGCTTTAGAATTAAATGTACATATGAACAATACACGGATCAAGGAACATGCTGAGTTTCTTACAGAATATGCTATAGTGTGCATGGAAACCCCAGGGAGGAGGGGTGAGTTGGGAGCCTGCCTACGCCCCATCAGGGTAAGGCGTGGGAAGGCAAGGGAAGAAGTGCAGGGCGGACTGGCCAAGGTGAGGAGGGTTTAAGATGTGGCGTCTGAGGCACAGAGTGGAGCTCAGGTTGAAGCAGAAAGTGTCTCTTTACAGTAAGCTCTTTGGGGCAAAGACCTTGCCTCCACATCCGTCTGTGAAGCACCTAGCATGTTATTGGCACTATACACATAAGCAATAGGCTGTAAGCAGGGCTAAGTGGTATTGGCATTTCCAATGTGAGTCCTGTCCAGCACAAAGCCTTGCACAGACACTTCTTCCCACCCTCCACCTGGGGTTTTGGCTCCATCGCTTGTCATTCAGTCTCCAACCCTGGAACATATATTTTCTCCTTCTCTGGCTTTTGTCCAGTAACAAACAGTATTTTTGGCTGGAGGTTATACACAAAGCTGAGTTAAGAGGTTTTTTTTGTTGACCTCCTTATTTGTCTGTGACCAGCATTAATGGGATCAGGCCAGTTCCGGCTGAGGGGGTTGTTATTTACCTGGAAGTAGACGCATTGGGGGCAGAACAGGATATTTTCTTCTGGGTGTTGCCCTAACTGGCAGTACCTGGAGTGTTTCATTGCTCACCTTTAGCTTTAGCAGTGAGGTACCTAGCCTAGGGTTCTATGGCCCTGACATCAGTGACCTCGGGTAAATCATGTCAGCTCTCAGTGCCTCCGTTTCACACACAGCCTTTGTCAGTTTTGGCTCCTGAGACTGTATGTTCTTTGGAGCCTGAGCTCTTACCATGTGTCTTTACAGAACCTAGCACAACAGTTGGGCCACTAGGTGCTACTGTAACGACGATAATACACAAGACTTGTGTGGTTTTTCCCAACCAGCTTCTACACATGAAATGATGAGACACAATTACCAACCCAAATGACCTTTCGTTGTTTTGTTTAGAATGGATTTATGAGTCCAGAGCTAGGTCTGAATCACCAAGGAATGAGCCATGGATTGGTAAATGAGACTAGGGTAAATAAAGCCTGGTGTCAGAGCTGTTAGCTGAGGTTTTACAGATTGAGTCCCAGAGCTCTCTCTTTATTTAGGGCTGCACTGTGTCCTCCTAGTTTGTGGCAATTAAAGCGACAGTTGCCAGCCTATGGCACTAAAACTGAAGTGTTTTCCCCACAACAGGAGCCTTGACCACTCTCTCTCTCAATCAGCCTGTGAGCCACTGCCCTCTCTTCCCCATGTGCCTCAAAATCAGACCAGGGCTGATACACTAGGTGGTGGGATTCACAGTGCAGGACTAGAACATGAACATGTTGTTTTTAATACTATAAGTGGCTGCACCAGGCCCTGCAGATGAACTAAAAATCTCTCTTCCACATTCTTCCTTAAGCGAAACATGCTCCTCCCAGCCTCAGAATCCAGGACTTTCAGCCTGTGCTGAGTTCTTTACTAGCAGGACATTGTTAGCCAGTTGTCCAAGGTGTAAAGGAGAATGGAGTCTATTGTTCATGTAAAAGGGAAAGACCCTGTACAGCGCATCCAAGCCTGGATCCCTCCACTCATGGAGCTGCTCAGCGGCCCTTGCAAGCGTTGCGTTATGTCCTATACTCCATACAAAAGCGTGAATCCCCCTAGCATTGGCCTTTGGGTGCAGAGTGCTGAGCTTTGGTGTGAAGGTCTCTGCTATACATGGCCACTTTTGGATAGATAAGCAATCAGTGCTACAATCACACCAACATAGACCCCTGTGCCGATGGTGATGGAGAGCGCAGCAAGGAAGAGGGCCCGCCGGGAGGCCGAACTTGCCATGTGGAAGTCCCCCTTGGAGACAGCCTTACTGGTCTGGAAAGAGAAGACAATGTGTAAGTGACTATTAACACCATCTAACCCCTCTGGGGAAGAGGAATGACTGTTCACTTACTCCAGGGAACAGCACTGACTCCCAACCTTTATCCTCCCCTTCCCTTCTGTGCAACTTTACTTTGACACGGCTTTCCTTTAAAAGGTAGGTTTGAGGGGTTAAGAAGTTTGAAGTACATGTGTGCATCTGATATTCTTAAACTCCACTCTCATGGTACAGGGATAATTGCACCAGCTCTTCCCAGCACAGTACACCTCTACCCCGATATAACACTGTCCTCGGGAGCCAAAAAATCTTACTGCGTTATAGGTGAAACCACGTTATATCGAACTTGCAGCCCCGCCCCCCCGGAGTGCTGCTTTACCACGTTATATCTGAATTTGCGTTATAACAGGGTAGAGGTGTATTTCTTGGTGAGTAGCTACAGATATCCATACATTTGTAGATGGATCAGTCTTTGAACTGGTTGTGTTTGGACTTTTGAATATGTCACTTCGTGCACTTGTGGTCTTGAAATGTAAGTGCAATGGAATTTCATGATGTCATGCCAGAAGGATTGTACATGCAGAGATACTAGCTATATTGTACTAATAGTCTTCAGTATGTTGGCTAATCAGGAATATGTAAATTATTTCTGGTTACATTGTATTTAAAAAGGGATAAAGAAGAATACTGAAACAGTATAACGTCATTGCATATATTGGTGGGTCACCCTCCTCTGGTGTTCAGTTCTGGCCACATCATTTCAAAAAGGATATGGCAGTTATAGAAAGAGTTTGAAGGGGAGCAATGAAAATGATCAGAGGCCTAGAAATACTTTCATGTGGTAGAGGTTAAAGGGGTCTTTCCAGGCCTCTGATCATTTCCATAAAACGAAAATATTCACAATATAGTGAATAGGATAAAGGGTGTAAATGGTGCACTGCCCTTTACACTGTCTCATAATCCCAGAGCACAGGGACATTTACTGAAATTAAAAGGCAACACATTTAAAAGTGATAAAAGGAAATACAGTTTTTCCCACAATGCATAAATAACCTGTGGAACTCACTGCCACATGATATTAGGACATAGTGGAGTCAACATGTATATGAACAACAAGAATAGTGTAGATACATTAGCTAGGATAAACCAATCATTGACTGATAAGAGTGAAGAAGAATATTCGCCCAGAGGCAGATTATTCCATAATTGATTGTTATGGGAATTTATACCTTGGCATCTGGTTCTGGGGACAAGCAGGGAAAAGGCAGCAGACAGCCTGGACCATGGATCTGTCAGTACCTGTATTCCTAGTCATTTTTTAATTGCTGTTACCTTTTCCTGTTTCTCCTATTGCACCTCATCTTTAAGATGAAGTGCCCTGTACTGAATGCAGGATTCAAGGTGAGGACGCACACCACTCTATGCTATGGCATTGTTACATTCCTCTCTATTCCCCTTTCAATATCCAGGCATCTCATTTGCTCTCTGGGCCACCACTGCACAGATTCAGGGTTGCTTACAGTGACACACCGCACTGCTTCCTGAGCGGCTAATTCAGTGGCCAACAAGATTGAAGTGCTCCTTGCAGTGGGCATCAGCTTGCACTTGTCTGTACCAACTCATCTGCCATCATGTTACCCAGTTTCCTGGTTGTGTTACATTCTTCAAGAGTTCCTCTCAGCCCTCCTCACCTAAATGATTTTGTGTCATCAGCAAACGTTGACGCCTCTTTATTCAACCCCAACATCTAAATCATTAATAAAATATCTAACATAACTAGTCTGAGAACTGTTCCCTAGGGGAACCCATTATTAATCTCCTTCTTGGTTGAGGATTGACAATTATTTAGCCTTGTCCTTTAACTTTTTACCTTCTAACCAGTGTATAATAACCTATAACAGAACTGTACCCACCTTGCCCAGGGTTACCACCTTTCCTTTGTAGCCTATTGTTTGGGACTTTATCAAAAGCCTTTGAAGGTCTAAATAGACCCATCTGTCATCTTTTATCCACTACTTGTTCATTCTTAGTTAAAACCTACAAGCTGATTCCCCACTGCATTGTTCTAGTTTTACACTGGCATAACGTCATTGATTTCAATGGAAACCCACTGGGCATAAAACTGGAGTGATACAGTGGTGGAGAGAGATGTTAGACTGCAAGTTCTTCAGGATGGGCGCTTTTAACTTCCTTTAAACACTGTGCGTGTTCTCAGTTGTTAAACAAACACAGAGACAGTCCCTGCCCTGAAGAACTAACAAACAATGCGAGTAATAACCAAGCACCATGTACAGCAATTACATTAGATAAACAAACAACAAGAGCTCCTCTTCAAAGAACTCCAGCAGATTAAAGACCCCATTTTGCCTCACAGATGCTGTGCTAGGTTGTTCCTTTCATATTATTCTCAGCTAGGTGCATTATAACTTATCTTTTATTATTATTTCTACTGTCTCCATTCTTAAGACTGAGAAAAACGTTGATCTTGGTATCATCCAGTATAAATCTGGCGCAACTCCGAGTGAATTATTCTGGATCTACATCTGTGTAACTGAGAACAGAATCTGGCCCATGCCCTGACTAGAGCAGCAGCCAGTATGAGCTAACACAGGCCAAGGCCCAGATTCTCTCCTTATTTGTGCCAGGCTTTACACAGCCGAGTTACACTTGACTTACACACAAGTGTGAGGAGAATCAAGCCCCTTGTGTGATCTGGGAAAATTACAATGGACTCATGTTTTAATCGGGAGAGCTGTCAATCCTTCCCCAGCTTTAAGCAGGAGAGTAATATTGACTCAAGGTTTAACCAGCAGGTTGGCAAAGGGAGGTGTTATGATCCCTATTTTATAGAGGGGGAATTGGCTTTATTTGACAACATCAGAGGCCATTACTACAGACATAATGAATGGAGGGACCCCTGTAATAAGAAACAGAGGCCAGAGCCTCTGCTCTGCCCAGTCTCCAAGGCAGCTGGATTCTCAAGCAGGTCCATTGCTGGATCTGGAACAGTTTGGAGTAGCCTGAGGGCAGCTCCAAGCTACACCAGATGGTAAAAGTCACCCAGGAGACCATCCACCCTCCGGGGATTGTTGAAGCACAGAAATTGGAGCAGGGCAATGTAGGAACTGACTATAGCAGCTCCACCCCAGCCAAAGACTCACCCATGCTGGAGAAATTCTCATTTGGCAAGTTATGGTCAGTTTCGGGTCCCTTTGCACCACCAGAATGGCACAAAGGGTGGGACTCTGGTCCATAGTATCTAGTCTCTGCACTGAAGGGCAAGTCCTCTAGTTCCCCCACATGATCATGGAGAGCCCTGGCTGCAGTGGAACCATGTAATTCTGCTGTGGGGCGTGGATGAAGGGTGCCCAGAGCACTACACGCCCTGGAGCATGACTTGCTGTGCCCCAGCACACAGAGCTGGGTCAGTGAGGGTTGGAAACAGGACCAATGGAGTGACAGAGATGTGTGTCTCACTGACTGGAATGGTGCCAGGCCCCTGACTCAAGGGGTTCTTCTGGCTTGCAGGGTCCCTGCATTAGAGCCATTACCTAACCCAGCATGTGCAGCACAGAAAAGGAGACATCAGCAAATAGATTCCTCACCCTATGGGAGAAGTAGAAGGCAGCGATTCCCAGGGGCCAGAAGCAGCAGAGCATTGAAAAAATGGCCAGGCCCAGGTGGTCTCGTGGGGGGAGCATCAGGAAATGATCCTCACTCTCGCTGTCACTCGAGGAGTCACTCTGGAAAACAAATGAGTTCAGTGCTGCTGAGCAGCGCAGAGCCGTCAGGCCTGGAGAGTGCCCAGGCAGAGCAAGCCTGGGAAGAGCGGTGCAAGCGCACCCCATTCACCCCTCAGTGGGACAGGCTGGCATGTCTGACACTTACATGACCCTGAAACATGTCATGAGGCCAGCCTGTCAAAACCGGGCGCGGGGGAGGTGGGAGACTGCAAACACTGACACAGGGGCGTCCTCCCCTCCTCCCACCAGTCTGATGCTGGCCAGCACTGGAGGGATCTGCCACAGGGATAAAAAAGGGGTGCAGTCACTATGGCCCGTCCAGACCTGCTGTGTGGGGGCAAGTGTGATGGGAACGGGGCTGAGATGCAGGATCTCATGGCCTGCAGACCACCACACAGCCGCTGGTGGAAAAAACTTTTGGTCACTACCAACCTCTGGCAACTCGGAGCTCTTGACACAAAATGTTCTGTGTCCTATTACTAAGGGCTTTCCCTGAATCAGAACTGCCCCTGTCAGTCTGCCCACCGATGGTATTTCTAGGGCACTTATCACTTTGTATCTATGCAGCGCTTCCCACCCCCATCACTCTCTGTATTTCAGTCTCACCTCCTTTTCTTTCCCATCCCTTTCATATATTCTCTAACTCTTCTGACCCAAACCTTCAGAGAGTGAGTTTCTAAAACACCGCATCCTCTCAAGCTGCTTTGAGGAGAAAGAAATGTAATGAGAAAATTTGGGGATTGAAATGGATTCTGATTTCCTTCCCAGGTTGAGTCTTCAGCAAACTTGGTGGAGATTTGGGATTTCCCTGGAAATTATTCTTATACCTAAACATCTTGAGCTTTGGCATAATGGGCTGTGTGCTGGCTTTGGAGAAGTGCCTCATTCTCATTAGGACTAAGTGGACCAGTCCCCTGCCAGACGGGGTTTGAGAGTAAGGGAAAGGGCTTGAATTTGACCCTACCCTAATCTCATGAGGACCCCTGTTCCTCTTTTCAATGTGTGTGCCACTCAGAGTGTCTAGTACTTTTCTCCCTGTCTTGGGCACCCTTTGGCCCACGTTCAGTTTGGAGGGGGCACGTTTTAGTGGTGTAAACCCATGGAAATGGGCAAGTGCCTGTTTCAGTCTGGAAGAGGCATATCGCCATGGTCCAAAGAAATGGATTTGGAGATAAACAGCAGATGCCAACAATAGCAGGGCTAATGGAATCCACTCCAATAGAGTCCTGCCTTTGTTAATCTTGTGTATTGTTCTTGACTTCTATACTTCATGGAAAATCCTGAGTGAACACAGGACACATCAATATAAATAGCCATAGCACAGATTCGCCAGTCAATATTTTATTGCAAGACTCATGATATATTTATATTTTAAGCGTCTCATGATGGTTAGTATCAAACTTGTGGAACTATCCAGAAGTTGGTATCAAACTATGACTGAGTTGCTTCAGATTTTATGACAAATTACTACATGGGCTCTGGTAGGGTCCAATCAACCCAGGTTTACTCCAAGTGTCTGTCCCCTTGAGGGCTGGGGCGTGGGAGACAAAGCCCACTGGCTACCCTGGTCGTACTCTGACCTTAAGACCTTAGGCAAGACCAGACAGGACAACAAACTCCATCTCCCAGGTCCTAAAGGAAAAGATGCATTAGTCACAGGCAACGAAGTGAACATTAGAGTCCCACACCAGGCCCTTCTGCCCCCAGGGAGGCTTTGGCCTCTGACAATCTCTGAATATTCCCTGGACTCAGCCAGGCCTTCCTTCAGGCACTCTCTGGACAGGCCCCAGCCCCAGCCAGCCCTTCTTTCAAGGAGCTAGCACAAGAGGTCTATCCCCTCTCCTGGTCAGCCACTACTGTGCTGGACTTTCGTCCTTTTAATTCCTCCCTCTATTCTTGACACCTACAACGGGTATAGCAGGGTGGGGCTGATTAAGTCTATAGGCTCTTATTAACCCCTTATTGGTCTGTGTGGGGTCTATATACCCTCTCACCTGCCCTTATTCAGAATGGCCACCATTTCCCATTATTTTCTGTAATGCCACAGCCATAGTCAAGATGGCCACCACTGCCTTGCATTGGAAAGTGAGGTTGCTCCCAATGAAGATGGCCACCATCTCCCATTGTTCTCAACTGAGCTGAAGTCAGGCTGATACCAGGAAAGTTGGCCACCTCCTCGGCTCTGGGGTTAGGAAACTGGACCAGAAATTGTGAAGAGACGGGGAAATGTTGGGTACAGAGAGAGAGAGAAGAGACAGGAAGCTGGAGGGTGCATGGAGGCATAGGAGATTACTGGGAAAGATGAGGAGCAGGAAGGGAAACTGAGGGAGTTCTAGGGAATGTAGGGTACAGGAGGGAGACTGAGGGAAACGTGGGGGCAGAGTCAGAGGCTAAGGAGTGCCAGGAAGGTGATTGAGGAGGTGCAGGGTAATACAGAGAGCATGAGAGAGATTGAGTATGCAGAGGAATGTGGGTAGCAGAGTGGGAGAATTGAATGATAAGAGACTATCAAAGGACTGGGAGGGAAAATATGGAGCATGGCATGGATCAACAACAGGAAACTAGGGGGAGCATGTAGGGAGAATGTGTGGGAGGCAGGAGATTGGGTGTGGCACAGAGGGTGTCAAGAGGGGACTGGGAGGATGGTGACAAGACAAGATTGCTATAGGGGAGGGGGATGGAGAGGGATAGAATGACAGCTTCCTCACCCCATGGGTAAATGAGGTCCCCTCTGAGCAGCCAATCAAGATACTCAAGTGCCTTGTGACAGAGCAGCATGTACGCCACATGTGGCTGCCACACAAAGTGTGACATCATTATTCATCTATACTTAGCCATTGCGTTAAAAAAGGGCTATTTCAAAGGACCCACCCCCTGAGATGGCTCATTCTCTTGGCTGAATTTCTGGCCAATTCACGGTGCCCCAGATTACTTTCCAACCCTAAAAATATAACAACACCTTCAGTACAGTGCTGCTGTTGTGCAGCTATCTAGCTGACAGAAATAGTAACATTGGCTCTGTAATAAGCCAGCGCTGGAGAGGAGAGGGGTGGGTGGGAAAGGACAAATGAGCTTTTTACAGTGTAAGAGAAACTCACAATACTAGGATAACATTTCAACCAAGGGTGACAGGTTTCAGAGTGGTAGCCGTGTTAGTCTGTATCAGCAAAAAGAAAGAGGAGTACTTGTGGCACCTTAGAGACTAACAAGCATAAGCTTTCGTGGGCTAAAACCCACTTCATCAGAAGCATACAGTGGGAAGATATATAAACACAGAGAACATGAAAATATGGGTGTTGTCATACCAACTCTAACGAGACTAATCAGTTAAGGTGGGCTTAAGGAGGAGAAAAAAAAAAAACTTTTGTAGTGATAATCAGGGTGGCCCATTTCAAACAGTTGACAAGAAGGTGTGAGTAACAGTAGGGGAAAAATTAGCATGGGGAAATAGCCCACGAAAACTTATGCCCAAATAAACTTGTTAGTCTCTAAGGTGCCACAAGTACTCCTTGTTCTTTTATTTCAACCAATGGGACTGCAATATGCAAATGAAATGAGATCACATTATAATAATTGATTAAGTCCTCCTGGATGCTTTAATCTCAGCTCCACTTTGATTTCAGAGTCAGATTAAATTTGCAAAGTATCCCACCAAAAATAACCCCGTTGGACACCAACAGAAGCAGCTGGAACACTCTGTGGTGATGCCGAGTTCAGACACAGAAGGGGATGGTAGAAATTTAACACCTTCAGTACCATTTGTGCACCATCTACCCCCAAGGACAGTCGGACATATTCACCGGGGAGCAGCTTGTTGCTGTTTCTCCTAGAAGTAGCTCACCTCATACTCCTGGAATTCCTCCTCCTCCACCTCATAGGACACTGTTTGGATTCTGATGTCACTCTCCATCTGGCATGGCCCTTGTTTTTCTCGCCCATCTGCAGCCTCAGAGGGGGCCTCTTTGTTTTCCATGAAGGTCGTCTCGCAGCTCTCCCCTTTGTTGTCCTTGGCCTTGAGACTTGTCTCATCCTTCACCAGGATGAAGTTGGGACCATACAATGCTTCAACGGCCAGCTGCAGAGAACTGGCATCCAGCAGCTGGTGAGTCCTGGCACTGCCAGTGTTTTGAAAGATGTAAAGTTTCCCCTGGCAGCAATGACTAGGGTGATGCTGATGGTAGGAGTAGCTACCGTGAAGATGCTTGCTGCTCTTGGCCAGCAGTGGGTTCTGAAGCTCACTCAAACTTTCCATTCTGCTAAAAATGGCCTGGAGAAGCTAACAGGAGGGTAACCCTGAGGAATAAAAGAGAGTAGTAGGAGTGAGTGTATAATATCAACAAGGCGAGGCTGCAGATTCAGGGGTACCATTCATAGTAACATCTACTGGGCACAGCAGAGATGACTGCAGGACACTGGCCAGTGCAAAATGGCACTATCTGGCTGCACTAGGGAGAACAGGAATCTAGGAACCCTATTCCATGGCTTGAACACTGTCTCAGATAATTGAGGAGCTGTTCATCTGTCCCAAGCTGACAGTAAGCTAAGCATGTGATGAGATGATCTGATAACATCAGGCTGGAATGAGTGGAGGATTTGCTGTATCTACAATGCACATTGAGAAGGGACCATACAGTCAGATAGGAATGCCTGTTGCATCCTTTCTGGTGGCTCATAATTTATATTGCTGTAGAGGATACCAGATGGCATTGCAGTAGATGCACAGCTGGCATCCACTTGAGGGGCCTTTCTGACGTCCGAAACTAGCAGGACACACAGTAAATTACAGCCCTTCATGCATTACAGTTTCAGCAGCTAATGGTTTCTAAACATACTCAAGCTTTCATAGCGCTTTTTAATGCCTGGGCTCGGGCTGGTGAGGGAGTGAGTATAAATTCAGGGAAGATGGAAGGTTGCTGTGAGGATATTTTAATTACTGTTACCGTCTTAGTGTTCTCTTGGGGGTCTGCCTCTCCATACACTATACAAAGCACAACTGCGCATTTTGGGGGCCTTGTTGACCTGGATGTGCTCAATTACCAGAGAATCCACATCAAGACCCTTGAGTTCAGCATTACTCTCAGCATTTTTGAGCATGTGCAGTAGGAACTCTGCACTCTTTTTAGGCCAACACCCCTGTGTCCAGCCCCACTGCTTGGCCTGAGCGCATTTGCCAACTCCACCATTGTAACGACGGAAGGGAACACACTGCTTTTTTAGGGTCACATCCTTTAAGTATTTAGTGGCTTTCCGGATATGCATGCCCTTGATAGCTTGAGCTGTCTCACGAGTGTTCTTGAAGTGGACTCAAAAGTTAGAACCCCTTGACTTGCATGATTTGGTGGGGTTCTCTGGATCAAGTGAGTAGCGGACCATTTTCAGAGCTTAACTCAGGGGCCGCCCGCACCGGGGAAGAGCACATGCACATGCTCAAAAAGGGTCTTGATGTGGATTCTCTGGTAATTGAGCACATCCAGGTCAACAAGGCCCCCAAATGCGCAGGCGTACCTACAGAGCTCATGGTCGTATCAACCCCTACATGAGCTCCCCCTGTCATATTGAGATGATCCTCACTGAGAAGGAGCAGATTGTTCCAAAGCCAGAAGAGGAAGTTGCTCAGAAGAAAAAGATCTCTCAAAAGAAGCTGAAGAAGCAAAAACTTATGGCTCGGGAGTAAATCTGACATATACAAAGCACAGTAAGGGAGAGAGGGATTGAGAGGCTGAGGCCTGGTCTACACCCACAGCTGCATTTACCTATCTATTGAAGGTCCTTATATGGCCCCATCACTGTAGTACTTGAGCACCTCACAATCTTTCATGTATTTGTCCTCCCAATACCGCTGTGTGGTGGGGAAGTGCTATTGTCCCCATTATACAGATGGGGAACTGAGGCACAGAGAAAAAAGGGTATGGCTACACTTTGAGCTGGGGCGTGATTCCCATCTCATGGAAACACTTACACTAGCTGCCATTGAGCTAGCCTGTTATGAACAGAATGCAGCTGTGGCTACCCCGAGTCCCTGCCTAGGATCTCGGAGCGGTACGTACTCGGTGGCTAGCCTGTCTCACAGCCATGGCTATATTCTATTCTTAGCTGCTGGCTCAATGAGAGCTAGCACAAGTATGTCTCCTCGAGCCATGAATCACACCCCCAGCTTCAAGTGTAGACCTACCCAGCCTAGGGGTATGTCTCCATTAGACACGCTACTATGGTTCAGCTGCACCACTGCAGTGTAGACACTCACTACAGCAGTGGAAGGGGTTCCTCCATTCATGTAGTAAAACCACCTCTCAGAGGCGGTAGTTAGACTGATAAAAGAATTCTTCCATTGACCTAGCAGTGTCTACACCGGGGCTTAGGTCAGCTTAATTATACGACACAGGGTGTGACATTTTTCATGGCCCTGAGAGATGTAGTTAAACTGACCTAACTTTGTAGTGTAGGACAGCCCTACGTGACTTGCCTAGGGACACGCAGGATGTTTGTGACAGCAGAAATTGAACCCGGGTCTCCTACAGCCCCGAATAGCCTCCTAACTACTGCACCATCTTTCCTTTCTAAACCCATTTTTCTAAACTAGCGCAACATCACAGCTTTAATGAAACCAGCAGCACCCCGGGCATAGAAAAGCCCTACCACTGAGCTCAGTTCCGGAGACTCTAACTTGAGCTGGCTGACATTTTTTTGCACAAAACAATTTCCCATCAGAAAATGTGATTGTCAAAATCAAAATTTGCCATGGGAAGATGTTGATTTTGACAAAATTGTTTGACTTTCCATCAGCAAAATATAAACGAAACAAACATTTGGTTTTGAACAGACATTTCTTAAATGACATGAAAAGTATCTTTTATTTTAAAATGTCAATTCAAATCAAACTGTATTTTGGGAACGATGAATCATTTCGTTTTAATTAACAATGTAGACATCGCTCGTTTTAACATTTCCAAATCAAAATATTTTGGAACCCTTTGTTCTGTGAAAACGGCTGATATTTTGACTTTTCCTCCTGATTTGGCATGAAAACAAATGTTAGAATATCAGACTTTCCCCTGGGGTACAAACTCCGTTATTTGGCCACCTCTAATTCTAGCACTAGACACTGTGTTTTTACAGCAGTTCTTTAGCATGCACCTGTCTCCTAAATAGACCTCAATGGGACACCCTTCTGCCTTGCAGCCCAGAATGTCATTTCTTTTTAGACACCTTAGTAATTTCTTTCTCTGCAGTATGTTATATAGTATAGGCAGATTCATCTGCCCCATTTAGGGCTCTCTGGGGTATGCCACTCTTTCTGATCTAAAGCATATCACCTTCGTTTTATCTGTCCTCCAGATGAAAATTTAAATAAAGAAGTTGAATTGAAGACTCCTGAGGATCAAAAGCCCATTTAGCTCCCATGTGTTTGTCCCCAGGGCCAATCCCAGCTTCTCCCCTACTGTACAATTCCTAGTATGGTATCCAGCTTCAAAATATCCCTATCAATGAGCTTCCATCCCTTCCCTTAGAGCAGCATTTCCCAAACTTTTGAAAGTTGAGCCTCCCTTCAGGAAGATGAAATCATTCTCTCCCTCCCCTCAAATCCTTCAGCACCACTTTGTGTTGTTAAAGGCCTACCCATCTTAATTCACACATCTTTCATGTCTCTTCCCACCAAGACAGTCATTGAGGGTACGTCTATACTTACCTCCGGGTTCGGCGGTAAGCAATCGATCTTCTGGGATTGATTTATTGCGTCTTGTCTAGACGCGATAAATCGATCCCGGAAGTGCTAGCCGTCGACGCCGGTACTCCTGCTCCGCAAGAGGAGTACGCGGAGTCGACGGGGGAGCCTGCCTGCCGCGTGTGGACCCGCGGTAAGTACTTTGTAGTTTGAACTAAGGTACTTCGACTTCAGCTACGTTATTCACGTAGCTGAAGTTGCGTATCTTAGTTCGAACTGGGGGGTTAGTGTGGACAGATCATAGTCTGACCTTCGGTATGTCACAGCCCACCAATACCACCCAGCACCCACACACTAAACCCAACAACCGAAATAAGACTAATGGCATGCCTCAGATTTTTAATTTTCCCATCCTACTAAGAATTTCTATTTGAACCATTAACAAGTAAGGAAGACCTAGTTAAAATAAATTAATAAAGACTGGTACAGGCATATATGGGAAATTTTCAATAGAGAAGTACAACAATCTGGATGAGGTGTGTTTTAAGAATATTGAAGGAATGATCTAACAAATTATAGCACTGACAGTTAATTCAAGGAAGTCACAGAGAACTGGGCTTGTAATGGAGGGTTGGAAAAGGGAAAAAAGTGATCCTGCCAATTACTTTCCTGTAAATTTAAATTCTACTTCTAATAAAATAATGGAACAAATATTAAGGGGTGAAAAATCACGAGACGTCTACAGGATAATGATCCAACCATGGAGTTTGCGAAGAAAAGATCTTGGCAGACAAACTTGCATTTTTAGTAAAGCATTTGACAACTTTTCTCATCACATTTTTTTCTGCCAAAGTTCATTCAAAGTGGGAAATAGTCACTGAACTGGACAGAAAACTGCCTGAAGGACCATGAACAAAGGGTGCTGATAAATGGTCCTGTATGGGGTTGCAGGGCAACGTTTAGTGAATATTGCATGTTTCAATGTTACATCTAGTCTTATTTAAGATCTTCATTAAACGATCCGGAAGAAGGAATGAACTGCACATTAATGAAATTTGCTCACGGTACTACAATGGGAAGCGTTGTGAATATTGGTGGGTAAAGAAATAATGCAAAGGGTCCTGGGGAAATTGAAAACATAAGTATGAGATAAAATGACACTGAACTTGGAAAAAGGCAGCTAAAACAGGAGGAAAATAATCTGAAACACAGGCAATCAAATGGAATTGAAGCGCTGGGATGCAGAGATGGCTAAAAGAGATTTAGTGGTGATATTGGACAGCAACTTAGACCAGCAGTGCAATATGGCAGCAAAACAGGCCTTTGTGAGGCATCAAATAACAAAGCCCAAAGGTGATTGTTTCTCTTTATATAGCTCTACTGCAACTGAACCTGGATTATGTGAGCTTGGGAACCTTGTAACTAGAAAGATACTGATGAACTGGGAAAAGTTCAGAGAAGAGCAACAAAGATGGGGCTGGATGGACAGATTTACAAGGAAAGATTGAAAGAGCAAAATCTGTCTAGTTGGAACAACACAGAGGGACATGGTAACAGTCTGCAAATAGCTGAAGGGTTTAAGTATCCAGAAGGGTGACAAATTACTCAGGGTGGCTCAAGGGAGTAAAATTGGGAGTAATCAAGGAACAGATGGGAAAATGTAAGTTAAGTACTAAGAAAGTCTCCCCAAGAGTGAGCGGTAGTGGTTGCAGAATTCTCTCCCATGGGAAGTGATGAAGGCCAGCCGCCTGGGACTTTTAAAGCTATGCTGGACAAAGCACTAAGCTACGTAGAGAACAATCCCGCATTAACAGCGGGTGGATGGGAGGCACCCAGGGTCTTTTCCCTCGCTAGCTTCTGTAACTCTGTGGAACAGAGCTCTCTCTGTTATAATGTTCTCTGTGATATAAGGTCCCCAACACTCTTTTCCTTGCTGCCCTTCAACACCTCAGGGGCTTGGCTCCCAGAGATGGTGTTATAAAGAGAGGAAAAAAGGATATTAGGTTGTTGATTGTAGGGGATCAAAGGGCCAACAGAGGTAACCTAAGTACATCTGCCCTGAGCCATCCCATAAGACTGTGGCTGCAGCAGGAAGAAGTGCGGGAATTGCTGTATTAAGTTGATGGCCAACTCTGCACAGGGAGGATCATGGTCAGCAATCTCTTTTTTGTGGAACAGCTACAGAAAAATCCCAGCAAACTGCATCGGCAGCTCCCTCTCTAGGGAGAAAGCTGGATAACAAGGGCCCCAGGATAAGGAGAGAAATGAGAAGCGAGACCTTTCCACCACAGGTCTCATAAATATGCAAAAGTTACCCTGAAGTGCAGCCACAGGAACAGTCTGGTTATTAGGTTGCAGCTGTAGCTTTATGTGGAAGTGGAGCATTGAGGGATATCGTGTCAGAGCCCTATAGGTGCTGTGCTCAGCTATATTGTAATGCAAGCAAGGAATATGCTTCCTGCTTTAATACAACAGGGTTAGCATGTCCTCTGAAGAGCCCTCTAATATCACAGAGGCAGCCGGGGCAGGGGAAGTGGGGAAGGAAGACACAATTGTTGAAGGGTTAGAGATCATTCTAATTTCTTAAAGGCACCAAGGTCAGAGCATTGCACAAATATAGCAGGTGAGTGTGTGTGTGTACACGTGTTTGTGTGCAGTGAACAAAGTAAGTTCTTCGGGACAGGGACTGTGTTTCATATGTTTGCACAGCACCTATGATGCTCCTGAGAGTACGTGGATGATGCAGGGAATCACAGGAAAAGCAAGAAAAGAAAGGCCTGGTCTACACTAGGCTTTTATGTCGACTTTAGCGCCGTTATATCGAATTAACCCTGCACCCGTCCACACCAGGAAGCCATTTAGTTCGACATAAAGCTCTCTTTAAATCGATTTCTGTAATCCTCCCCAACGAGAGGATTAGCGCTAAATTCGACATGGCCATATCGAATTAGGCTAGGTGTGGATGGAAATCGACGGTAATAGCTCCGGGAGCTATCCCACAGTGCACCACTCTGTTGACGCTCTGGACAGCAGTCCGAGCTCGGATGCTCTGACCAGCCACACCCCCGGGAAAATTTGAATTCATTTTCATTTTCCTGTCTGGGCAGTTTGAATCTCAGTTCCTCTTTGGACATCGAGGGGAGCTCAGCAGCAGTGGCAACTATGCAGAGCTCTCCAGCAGAGATGGCCGTGCAATCTAATAGAAAGAGGGCCCCAGCATGGACTGATCGGGAAGTCTTGGATCTCATCGCAGTGTGGGGCGATGAGTCCGTGCTTTCAGAGCTGCGCTCCAAAAGAAGGAATGCTAAGATCTACGAGAAGATCTCCAAAGCCATGGCAGAGAGAGGCTACAGCCGGGATGCAACGCAGTGCCGCGTGAAAATCAAGGAGCTGAGACAAGGCTACCAAAAAACAAAAGAGGCTAACGGACGCTCCGGATCCCAGCCCCACACATCCCGTTTCTACGAGGCACTGCATTCCATCCTGGGAGCGGCCGCCACCACTACCCCACCCCTGACCGTGGACTCCGAGGATGGGATCATGTCCGCGGCCGGTTCCTCGTCGGACATGACAGCGGACGGGGAAGATGAAGAAGGAGATGAGGAGGACGAGGCAGTCGACAGCGCTGGCACCGCTGATTTCCCCGACAGCCAGGAGCTCTTCATCACCCTTACCGAGATCCCGTACCAACCGTCCCCATCCCTTACCCCGGACACAGAATCAGGGGAAGGATCAAGCAGTAAGTGCTGTAAACATGTAAACATTTATTTAAAACAGAACGGTAATATTTATACTATTAACAATGTACATTTATAAAAGTTCTGTAAACTAGTAAAAAAATAATCAGGTACAAAACAGGAATATTTACAAAGGTAACAAATGGGTTTTCATGATTTCTCTGGCTTGGGCTCTTCTCAATTTAGTCCCAAGTGTTTTAAAAAATTTTCACAATGTCCGTTACTCCATGATTCCCAGGCCCAAGACGCTCCACTCCATAGTCCCAGTGCACCTACGCGAAAATCCGGTCAATGTGGCCGGGGATCGACGAGAAATCCTCGTAGGAGAACTCCTCGTAGGTCTCGTGGAGGTAGAGCTCAAGCCTGTTGATCAGGTTCCGGGGTAGGGCGATCTTAGTGGGCCCTCCGTGGTAGCAGACATGTCCCCTCCATGCCACAATCAGGTACTCGGGGATCATGGCCCGACATAGCATGGCGGCATACGGCCCCGGTTTCTGCATGCTTTCCCGCAGCATGCGTTCTCTCTGGGTGTCCGGGATCCTCAGGAGGGTGATGTCGCTCATGACACCCTGCTTTGAATTAGGGAGGGGAATGTTAGTATTGGGACTGCTTTACAGCCACGCGGTGGAGGGAGAGGGGCAGCATACAGGGATCTTTCCCTGGGACAGCCGCGAGGGGGTGGGACAGGGGCAGAGTTGATGCTGTCCTGATTGCTGGCAGCAGAGACTGGCATTGCTTTCAATGTGAAAGGAGGCCAGTGCTACTGCTGGAGTTTTAAGCAGCCACAAGTCTGCGGCTTACCATTATTGCCCGCTCCAGAAGTTCAGGTCTCCAGCCACAGTTCTCTGAACAGTCCAAGACCTCCGCAAGTCCACAGGCACTGAAGGCGACGGCCGAAAATTCGACCTTGTCCTGAGTGCGCATGTGAGAGGTGCAGTGCATGGTCTTGTTCACAGAGAAAGACTAGGTTCTTTGTATACAATTTCATTTATCTGTCTCAGGAATTCACTCCCTTTTCACAATTCACACAGACACATCTGCGACTGTCTCCCAACCCAGCCTCTCAGCACACTCCCAGAGGCTAGCGCAGATTAGGCGGAGGAAGAAGAAGACGCGTGAAGACATGTTCTCAGAACTAATGGACTGCTCCCGAGCCCAGGCAGCCCAGCAGACACAGTGGAGGGAGAACTTGTCACAAATGCACCGAGCAGTCATGGAACGGGAGGAGAGGTGGCGTCAGGAGGACCAACAGGCTACTGAAAAGCTGCTTGGACTAATGAGGGAGCAAACGGACACGCTCCGGCGCCTTGTGGATGTTCTGCAAGACCGGAGGCAGGAGGACAGAGCCCCGCTGCAGTCTATCTGTAACCGCCCTCACCCGCCACCAAGTCCCACACTACCCTCACCCAAACTCCAAAGAAGGAGGGGCGGCAAGGGCCGTTAAAACTTTCAGTCAACCCCTGCAGACTGCTCTAGCACTAGAAGGCTGACATTCCCCAAAATTTCATAAGTCCTTTCCCACCCACCTCACAGAAGCCCCCGTCCAAGTTTCACACCCCACGTTTCATGTCTGGTTCGCAATAAAATGTTTGTTTCTCTCCATTACTGTTTCAGTCAGGTTCTTTTGAGGGAGAGTCTGTCTGGAGGGGGGCAAGGGGCTTGGTAATTGGGCAGGACAGTGACCTTTAGCAGGGTACAGAGGCGGTGTCAGGTCCAGCATCAGGACACATACACAGTGCAGTCACTGGTTACCCTGGTCAGTCTGGGAGGTGTTTTTCATGTTCTCCATTGAAATAACCAGTCCACCAGTGCGGAGCCTGTCATTCCGGGAGTTTAGAAGCATCATTTGCATCAGAACACTGAACCCGCCCCCCGCCACAGTCTGCGTCCCCGGTTTAAAATATTCCCGCGAAAACAGCAATACAGACAACGCTGTTCATTAACAAAATCGAAATGATTTTATTTTTTGGGAAGGGGGTGAAGGGGGTATGTAACTGGAGAGGATAGTCAAAATGAACTGGGTAAAGAAACGGGGGCAGGTTCAGCTTCTCTGTCCACAAACTGAAAAGTCACTGGTTGCCCTGCTCACTCAGGAACCTAGCTTTCAAAGCCTCCCGGATGCACAGGGCGTCCCGCTGGGATCTTCTAATGGCCCGGCTGTCTGGCTGGACGTAATCAGCAGCCAGGCTATTTGCCTCTAGCTCCCACCCCGCCATAAAGGTCTCCCCCTTGCTCTCACATAGATTGTGGAGCACACAGCAAGCTGCAATAACGATGGGGATATTGGTTTCACTGAGATCACAGCGAGTGAGTAAGCTTCTCCATCTCCCTTTGAGACGGCCAAAAGCACACTCCACCACCATTCTGCACTTGCTGAGACGGTAGTTGAACAGTTCTTTTTCTGTGTCCAGGGCGCCAGTATAGGGCTTCATGAGCCAGGGCATTAGCGGGTAGGCTGGGTCCCCGAGGATGACTGTAGGCATCTCCACATCCCCAAGAGTTATTTTGTGGTCTGGGAAGTAAATACCTTCCTGCAGCCGTCTAAACAGACCAGAGTTCCTGAACACACGAGCGTCATGAACCTTGCCCGGCCATCCGACGTAGATGTTTGTAAACCGTCCCCGATGGTCCACCAGTGCTTGCAGCACCATTGAAAAGTAGCCCTTTCTATTGATGTACTGGCTGGCCTGGTGGTCCGGTCCCAGGATAGGGATGTGAGTCCCATCCATAGCCCCTCCGCAGTTTGGAAATCCCATCGCGGCAAAGCCATCTATGATGACCTGCGCGTTTCCCAGGGTCACTACCTTTGGGAGCAGTATCTTCACGATTGCCTTGGCTACTTGCATGACAACAACCCCCACGGTAGATTTGCCCACACCAAAGTGGTTCGCGACTGACCGGTAGCTGTCCGGCGTTGCAAGCTTCCAGAGGGCTATGGCCACTCGCTTCTGGACAGTGAGGGCTGCTCGCATGCGGGTGTCCTTGCGCTTCAGGGCAGGGGACAGCAACTCACAAAGTTCGAGGAAAGTCCCCTTCCGCATGCGAAAGTTTCGCAGCCACTGGGATTCATCCCAGACCTGAAGCACTATACGGTCCCACCAGTCCGTGCTTGTTTCCCGGGCCCAGAATCGCCGTTCAACAAAATCCACATGCCCCATTGCCACCGTGATGTCCTGGGCGCTGGGGCTCGTGGTTTCTGACAGCTCTGTGCCACTCTCCGACTTCAGGCTCTCACGGCGGTGCCGTAGCCTCCTCGCCCGATTTCTCTGCATCTGCCTCAGGGAAAGGTGTATGATAAGCTGCGAGGTGTTGAGAACGGCCACAAGTGCAGCGATGGTCGCAGCGTGATCCATGATCGCAGTGCTGTGGCGTCCGCGCTGTCACTGACCAGAAAAGTCCGCGAACTGATTTTCCGCCGGCGCTTTCATGGAGGGAGGGAGGGCGTTAGTGACGGACGGATGACGACAAATTTTTTTTACCCAGAAGGCATTGGCGGCTCGACCCAGAATTCCGATGGGCAGCGGGGACTGCGGGAACTGTGGGATAGCTGCCCACAGTGCACCGCTTCCAATATCGACGCTCGCCCCCTTAGTGTGGACTCACAAAGTCGAATTACTGTCCTTAGTGTGTCCTTAGTGTGGACACACACGTTCGACTTTGCAATATCGATTCCACATATTCGATTTAAGTAAAATCGAATTACCCTCGTAGTGTAGACATACCCAAAGACATACAGTCATCCCCCTCCCCGACCCCTGAAGAGACAGTGTCCAGCAAATCATGCAATAAACTCCAAACTAGCCTGGACTTCCTTGAGTTCTTCAGTGAGTTTAACGAAATTGGGGCCTTATTACCCATCATCAGGCTTTGGAGAGAAAGAACGAAACTGGTAGATCAAAGCGAAGAAGCAGTGAACAGACAAAATTGGCTGAGAGCAAAGCACACTCCATCCTCATTATAAACTCACTTGGATGGAATGCGGCACTATTCACCCCACAGAATTAGTCTGCATAATACTGAGACAGGGTAACAGCAGGTGTCGTTGGGTGGTTAGGGAAGATACATACACACAGAGCTCAGAGAGAGAGATGCACCTGGAGGAGAGTGTCCATCAGATTGACAGAGACAGACCGTACCTGCAGTCAGGCTGGGATATCGCCCAGGTACCCATGGATGCTGTGTATCCATAATTACTTGGCTGTTTTCTCCCTACAGTTTCACACTCATAGTCACTCCAGAGGGTGAGGCCTCTACACCCCCAGTCTCAGCCTCCCCTGCCCATTGCTCCAGTCCTTGGCAGAACACAAAACTGATCAGTGTGCTTCACACCAAGAGATCACCAAAACAAGTGCTGCACTGGAGACAATGGACATGAACTGAGCTAAGGAAAAAACAAACAAACAGGGCCAGATTCTGGTCTCAGTAGCCCCAGGATAAATCTGGGTCTCGTTGAGTGTGACTGATGTCTCCCAGCTCCAAAGCCCCCAGCTGTCAAGACTAGACTGGCACGTTTATCCTCCCCAGTGCAATAAGGTTACAGTCACTGAATACTCCTCTCTGTGGACAGTCCTTGATTCTAATTTGACACTTGGCACAGATGCTGGGGGTAACAAGCTGGGTTAATGGTAAATTAAGTAGCTTTTCCAATAATCAATCACAATTTAGTTGTTCTGTCAGGTAAACATTCAGCCCTGCCTCACTGTTAGGATATGTCTGGATTACATCTCCCCAGATGCCTCCAGAGGAGGTTAGAACATCCTGATGTGAGACTTTAAGCCACAGGACTTCTGGCTGACATGCAAGAGCGCTCCCAACTGAGCCATGCTGGCACATTCAGAGAGCAGTACCGGGCACTGCAGCCACTCTGCCAGGCTCATGGTGAAGCTGTTTGAGAGAGGAGCAATCAGGGAAGCCAGGAGATAACAGCACAGCACAGCAGCTGCAGGGAGAGGAGCTCCTGCTCCAGCTACAGTGAAAATAGCATACAAATAGTCTCACCTGCCTTGGCCTCAAGGCATAACGATAGGCAGACTCCATGTTGCGCAGCACTTGACATGACAGCACAGAGAAGGCAATGGAGACGTTATTATTGTTACTTGTGGAGTGCCAACCCGTAAGTGCACATGATCATAATTGTGCTTGGTGCTTTCCAGAGAGGCAGGCCCTGCTCCTGCCTGACACACAAGGAGGAGACATCACTGCCTCCGGGAGCTAATTATCTGGTTCAGACCAAGAGAGAACCAACCCAAACGGGCAGGGGAAGAGGATACCAGGAAGAGGGTCACGGTTGGAAGGGTGAGCAAAAGAAATGGTTTACAGGAGGGAGCAGAGACCAGCCATTCAGTCACATGGGTGTGCGGAAAGCTGTCCCAAGTGGACAAGGCAGCATGAGGAAAGGGGCCAGGTCAAGAGTGAGCAAGAGACAAAAGAGCCTTAAAGTGAGAGCAATAAGCTCAGAGTAGGGTATAGTGGGGGAAGAGAAGGCAGAAATGAATGCAGTGATGTAGGCAGTGGTGAGATTACGTAGGGCCTTGAAGAAGAGAGCGAGGAGCTTGAACTTAATACAAAAGGAGAGGAAGCCAGGGAAGGGATGCAAGGTGGAAAGAGACCAAGGGAAAAAGCTGGTCAGAGCAGCATATGGATGGAAGGGATGGGGTCTGCGGGAGACGGAAGTGTAATCCAAGCAACCTATGAGCCGGGTGCGTACAGGGGTTCTAGCAAGCAGGATGATGAGAGAGGGGATTTTAGAGCTATTATAAAGGAAGTATTTACAGGGAAGAAGGTGACACAGATTGTGGACCTGGCTAATGGGCACGATACAGGGTGTCTGTGATGAAGAACAACTCATGCACAGCTGTGAAGCAACTTGTTTGAGAGAGTTGGAAAGGAATGAATATGGCATTTGTTCTGCCCTCCTAATAGGGGCAGAGTCAGCTGCCTCAGCGATGGGCTTCCAGAGCTGACAGAGACTAAATTGCTTTGAGAATTGGGATACCGTGTGCTGCTTTTCAGGGATTCGCTAGTGAAATTGGTTGATTTCCAGATGCAAATCAAATCTTCATTCTTACTTAGATAAATGTTTCTCTGCAGAAACATTTCATCCAAACTACTTAGGGCCGAAGCATGGCTCCTGATCAGGGCCAGCTCCAGGCACCAGCTTGCCAAGCAGGTGCTTGGGGCAGCCACTCTGGAGAGGGGCGGCACGTAAGCTATTCGGCGGCAATTCGGCGGACGGTCCCTCACTCCCACTTGGAGCGAAGGACCTTCCGCCGAATTGCCGCCACAGATTGCGATCGCGGCTTCCCCCGCTTGGGGCGGCAAAAACCCTGGAGCCGGCCCTGCTCCTGATGGTGACAGCCAGAACATCAGCCCCCAATCCCTTCAGTGGCGCTAGTCCAGCAGCTGCCTAAGCAGCATCACAAAGGGGACGCTTCATCAGGATTCCTTACATTCCCCCATACCTCCCTCCCAGTTCTATTAAAACGTACCAACGCAAACCAGATGGGCTCTCGCAGGTTAGGGTGCGCTTAGACAAGAGGAGCTTGGAACATGCGGGGTAAGTTAACACGCTACATGTGAGTTTACCAATGTATATATAAGAGGTCCACATTTCGACTGTCTCCTGCTCTCCCCCATCATTTCTACGTTGCCTGTACTCCTGGAATGTGAGCTCCTTGGGGCCGGGAGCCTCTTCGCATGTGTAGGCAGCGCCCAGCACACCATGTGCAGCATCAGCACACAAAAAATAGATTTTCCTATGAAATCCATGGACCTGCTACTTTTCTATCTGGCCACTGGATGTCTCAGTCGCTCTACAGAGAATGGTGCATTTATCAGAAGGTAAAGAGTTGATTCCCAATCAGGTATGGGGCATGGATAGTTTAGAGTGGTTCTCAACCAGGGGTCTGTGTATCCCTGGGGTACTCAGAGGTCTTCCAGGGGGTACTCAATTCATCTAGGTGAGTGTCTCTCAACCTGGGGGTTGCAGCCCACAGTGGGGTCATGGGCTGTGTTCCCTCTAAGGTGCACGCCTGCGCGGCTACACAGGAGGCCATCAAGGCCTGTGCACCAACCGCGCAGGCGCGCACATGGGCGAGCGTGTAGGGTGGGTGGGGGCAGTGGGATGAGGTGAGGGTTGGTGATGGTGACTTGGGGGAGCTTGGGGTGTGCAGGGCTATGGGGGAGGAGAGATGCCTCTCTTCCAGCCCCAGCGCTGCGGCGAGGAGAGGGGGCTCCCTCAGCAGCACTGGAAACAATTTATTATTAAACATTGCAATTTATATTCAAATCTGAGCTGAACTTGGAGTTTACATTATTTATCAGCTTTGAAAACTGCTGCTGCTCCCACAACCAGACAATAGAAAATGACACATTTTTTTACTCTAGTACAATTGAGCTGAAATATAAAATAACTTTTAAAAATAGCCAATATGTTTAAAGAAATACATTGTTACCTGGCCTCTGCTCTTACCCTGTGCACTTGGGGACCAGACTACTTTGTCATAAAGCTACGATGACAGAAATAATAGTATTAGTACAATTTCTCCATTTGTAGAAAGGAGCTGATGATATTTACCTGCTTCAAAATAGTTATTGTGTGGCTAAATTAATTCAAATGTATAAACTTATTTGATGGCCTCAGAAGGAAGAGGTGTAAATTAGTAGTAGTTTTATTATTACTCCTCCATTAAGTATGTTGGGGGTTTTTTTGGGGGGGGGGAGGGGTTGTATGGCTTGGATGGTTCAGGAAACTTATGGGATATGAAACCTTTAGTTAATGAGAATCCGAAGCAATAAACCAATATTAATAAAATAGCT
>NW_020664447.1:59863091-59865549 GCF_002925995.2 Terrapene triunguis
CCCACATATGATATCCATTCACACACACACTGTCCCTCAGGCCTATCAGAGGCACTTACTCACACTTTTAGGGATGTCTTTCTGATGCTGGGGGGGAAGAGAGTATTTCTTGTCTCTATCAGAGAAGGGGTTGCTGTAGAAAGGTCCTTTCCTTTTCTCCTTGTTAGATCTTTAGGCTTAGGGCACTGGTCTGCATTGCACTCAGTTTACTGTGCTTAGTTTAGTCTTACCCCAGGCAGTGAGCTGAGTTACAATCAGCCACTCAACATGGGTTCTGATGGAGAAGGGGACAAAGGGGAGGGAGCTGCAGTTGGAAGCAGGGAGGAGCAGGATTGGTCAGTAGTTGCTCTGAGGACAGGAACAGGGAGAAGAGGGCACTAGACTCCTGGGAAGGGCGAGGGACGGAGCTGCAGAAAGGAAAGTAATGGTTTATATTTGTCTCCCACCTGCCATAGGTAGCAGCAGGGTCTCTCCATAGAGCATTGCTTGCTCAGGTGACAGTGGGTATTTTTATTCATATAAACATGTAATCCTTTTATGAATGCTTACAAACCCTTCTGTACAGTTATATCTATTGGCAGTGAGTCCCATAAGTCAATTGTTCATTATGTTAAAATGTTTCCTTTTATCAGTTTTAGATGGGTTGCTTTTCATTTTGATTGAATGCCACCTTGTTCTTGTATTAAGAGAGGGTAAAACTGGAGCTCCCCATTTACCTTCTCTATCCCATTCATTATTTTATGCAACTCTATTATATCCTTTCTTACCTATGCATTCTCTAATCTAAATAGTACTAATCTTTCCTCATATGGAAGTTTTTCCATAACTTTCCCACATAATCCAATGAAGTCACAATGGCTCCCAGATCTTAGCATTACCTCGATATTGGTGCTGCACGTAAAAAAAATTCATTCCACACAAGGATGGAGAAAATTAGAGGGAATATTGGTCATGGGATGGGGTTAGGGGGTTGCAAGTGCAGGGTCGGCATTAGGGGGTGGCAAGCTGGGCAACTGCCCAGGCCCCGTGAAGCTAAGTTACATGCTTCAGCCCCAGGCAGTGGGGCTTTGGCTTCAGACAAGGCTCACCAGTGAAAAACAGATTCAGGTATCACACTGAAATGTCAGTATAACATTTATATTCCAGTTGATTTATTTTATAATTATATGGTCAAAATGAGAGTAAGCAATTTTTCAGTAAGTGTGCTGTGACACTTTTGTATTTTTAGGTCTGATTTTGTAAACAAGTCGTTTTTAAGTGAGGTGAAACTTGGGGTACGCAAGACAAATCAGACTCTTGAAAGGGGTAGTTTGGAAAGGCTGAGAACCAATGGGAGGGGCCTCGGACTCCTAGCTCTCTTGACTTGATCCAGTGGTGTAAAAGATTGGAGAAAGACAAAAGTGGGAGTGATCCTCAGAAAAAGTTGAGTGTGAATCCAGCAATTACATGGATTCTGGTCTTGCTCACACTAGTTATTATTAATTACAGTAGCGCCCAAGGGCCTCAATCAAGATCATGGCTCCATTGCGCTGGGCACTGCAGATACACATGGGAAGATATGGTCCATGCCCCAAAGAGCTTACTGTCTAGTTTAAGGCAAAATGCAACAGAGACAACAATTTGGTGTATCAAACAATCAAAGGGAAGAGTGAGGGAGGACGTGGGTAACAGTGGAAGAGGAACACATGGTTACATAGGCTACAGGTGCATAGTAGCATGTTTCCAGTCAGTGTGGACTTTTAATTTATAAGACATAAATAAATAAACTGGGCACCAGGACATTCTACACTGGCCATTATCCATCGATTTCCCGTGGGGATGGTGGCAGGAGTGGGGCTTGAGGAGGAGAGGGTAGTGCCCTTCTGGATCAGTTCTGGGAGGGTGTCCTATGCACAGTGAAGAGACATGGAAGGAGGCACAATGGTGCTTGTGGGAGAAGTGGCCAAATGGAGGCTGGTGTCACTAGTGGAGCAGAGTGGATGGGGAAGGCAACACACCAAGGTACAAATGCAGGTAAGTAGGGACAAGCAGAGCTGTGCCGGGCCTTACAGGGGAGGACAAGAAGCTTGAATGTGATGTGGTAGAGAAAGCAGAGCCAGCAGAGGGAAAGGCCCAAGAAGATGACCTTAGGAGCAGCATCCTGAATTGACCTAAGGTCTGCGAGGAGGTGTCAGGGAGGCCGGAGAGCAAGAGGTTCCAGTAATGAAGTCAGGAAATGATGAGGGCCTGGTCAAGAGCTTTAGTGGTGCAGATTGTGATACTAGTGTAATTCCATTGGCTTCAGTGCAGCTACTCTGGATTTACACCAGAGCAGCCTCATTCCCCATAACTCTGCCTTCAATCCCTAATCAAATAATGGAACCAGGAGTGAAAGGAAAAGTCTCTACCCCCAGGGCCGGCTCCAGGCACCAAGCACCCAAGCTGGTGCTTGGGGCGGCACCTGGAGGGGGGGGCGGCG
>NW_020664447.1:59870549-59907063 GCF_002925995.2 Terrapene triunguis
CCCCCCCCCCCCCCCCCCGTGGGGGGGGGGGCGGCCGGAGGCTTTTTCGCCTGGGGCGGCGAAAAAGCCAGAGCCGGCCCTGTCTACCCCTAGAGGGCAATGTGAGCAGTAAGCAACATTGGGGGGTTGTAAAGAGCAAATCGTGTCAGACGCAACTGATTTTTTTTTTTTTAATTTGGAAGGGAACAACTGGCCGCTGATAATGCTCTGCTCAGAGGAGGTGAAGGCCAAGGCATTGACTTCAGCACAGTGGAGTCTGGCGGAGGCTGTCATTCGAATTCTCAAGCCCTTTGAGGAATTAACCCATGAGAGAAGCTTGGGAGACACTTGAGTATCTGACATGGTGCTAGCTGTCAGGGCTCTGACAGCCCATCTCAGCAATAAAGTGCCAGACCAGAGAGTCTGGGCCATGAAAAAGGGAATTGTAACTTCTACAGCAACTTGCAGCCATCCTCAGACTTCACAGCACAGAAACAGAGTAACAGGAGTGCAGGCTGCGTGCTTCGAGTTCCCCTTGCTCACTTCTGAATCTCACCAAGAAAATCATGCCAGAGTTGCCATATATAGGCTGGCTGGCAAATAAACACTAGTAGAGAATATGAAAGAGAGATTGTCATCTAGTCCCCAAGAAAACCTGCTTGAAATTTCAAGCATGTACAGCTTCTGAGAACCAAACTTAGATTTATGGGATCTAGTGGCTATGAATGTTTTCCAACAATGAGATGGCACTCATCTTCACTGACCCCACTATTCCCCACCCAGGGGACCTGGCTGGGGGTAGAAGTATAATGCGATCAGATTTTGTCATCCCATAAAACTAACTCTGCCTTTTCTTGGAGCTCTGTCAGGCTTTGGATGCTAAGGATGAGACAAGAGATAGCTGCTGCTTGAACATGCACGGAAGCTTGTGCACTATTATGTGCCTGTGGTTGATTTCATGTGCTAGTGGTTATGTTTCCGAATTCTCCACCATGCTTTTCAGCAGTTGCTCATGTTTGCTGTACTACAATATGCATTTGGTCTCATGGAGAGCTTTAGGAGTGCCAAGATCTCTGCCAAGATAGTCTTCCCAGCCTATGGTAAACCCCCCCTCTTTGGATTCATCCACTGGCTCCCTGTTTTCCATCACATCAATTCCAGTTTCTTGCCCTCACCTTCCAGAACCTTTACCACTCTGCCCTGCCTTCCTTATCCACTCTTCTCTCTTATCACACCACCTCTTCGGCTAGACACCAGCCCACTGGTCTATTCTCCTGAACATCTGTGCCTTCTTCCACGCTGCCCCCGATGTCTGGAATGCCCTGAGCTGACCTGTAAAGCAGCCCGCTGCAGATTCCCTCCTCAAGATCTATTTCTACCAACCATTGATGGCTTCTGTGACACTGCACCCCATATTCGTCATAGTAATATTATTACAATATGGTTGTGGCATAATTATGATGCATTTTGTACAAGATAAGTCATGTGAGGTGTCATTGGAAAAGTTATGATTTGCTGAATATGATTATCCTATTTGTATGCACATCTAATTTTTGTATCCAAAGATATAAATACTGACCATCTATCTGTACTTCAAATGTAGTTACACCTGGGTAACCCCCACTAGACAAGATGCTTTCAGTCTAGATGGCTGGTTGGGAAGGGCCTAGTCAGGGCAATGACCCATTAGGGAAAACAATAGGCCTTAGGAGAAGCTTATCTCCCACCTGTTGAGCCTTCCTGAGAACACTCCAGACAGCCTGTAAGTAATGGCTGCTATGACTCTACAAAGACATGTGACCAGGCCACATGATGTTGGACTCCATCTTGGGATGTCAGTATTTTTCCACAAACCGGTCTGGGAATCAAGTTTTGAAACAAAGGGTTCCCACCCTATGCTAAAGCTATATAAGGCAGGGAGTGACATCATCTGGGGTTCTTCACTCCCCACACAAGAAGACTCCTGGAAACACCTGAGGAACAAAGACTGAACTGGGGGAAGTGCTGGACTGAGGCTAAAGGGATTTCTAGCCTGTATATGAAACACCTGGGCATTCCAAGCTGCAAAGCAAGTGCAGCTTGTGCCTTAAGAATCTACAAGTCTGCCTGTACCATCAGTTTGGGTGAGAATCTGCTATTCATGCCCATTCTATTTAGTATATAAGCTCAGTTTGCATTTTTTTGTTTATTTGCTAGGTAATCTGCTTTGATCTGTTTGCTATCACTTAAAATATATCATTTGTAGTTAATAAACTTGCTTTTGTTTTTAATCTAAACCAGTGAGCTTTGACTGGAGTGCTTGGGGAAAATCTCTGCTTGGTACCACACGTGTGCATTGTCCTCTTCACATTGAGGGAGAGGCGGGCCAGGTATTAAACGCATACAGTGGTCAGATTTGACCAGGGCAGGACGGTTCTACTCTGGGGTCCTAGGCTGGGAAGCTGGTGGTTAGAGAGCCTGCATGTAACTGCAGCTGGGTGTGTCCCTACGTGTGTGAATGCTGGTGAAAGTGCAGGGTGGAGGGCTTTGCAGCTTGGCACAGCAGTACCGTGTGAGAGGGAGCCCAGGCTGGTGGGTCAGAGGGTTCAGTGGTACCTCAGTTCCAAGTGGCACCCTGGCAGGAACCCGTCACAGCTTCGTAAAGATGGGGCTGTCAGGCATTGCTGGTATTTCTGCCTTCCTAGTGTTTGTTATACTCAGAATCCTGTCTTGTTTCAAATTAGATGCTAAGAGCCTCAGGGCAGAGACTATTACTGTCTTTGCCTACCATGCTCAGTGCAATGGGGCCCTGACCCTCATGTGGGCCCATGGGTGCTACTGCTAATATATTTAAAGCCCTTACTCACTATGCTTTACTTCTAGTGCTAAGTATCTGCTATCACTTTAAAAACTAAACCATATTTTGGATGCTGCACTTTTCTATTTCAGTTTTTCAAACTCAGAAGTATTTCTCACAGATGCAATAAGCTGGTGTAGTGAAGAAATGAATCATTCCATTAAAGTTCAGGTAAAGAATTCCCTGTTTGATACAAAGTGTGAGGCCTGTCTCATTACCCAGCTTAACAGCTGCAGCCTGAGATTTTTTTTAGCCTTGTCTGATGTTTCCACCTGGACTAGTCTGATGGAGATTTGCTCTCGGTCTTTAAGAAAGTTTGCCTCCAAATTGGTGGGAGCTGTTGCAGTGAAGGAGCTTATTATGTTTTCAAGGATGACAGGAGAAGTAACATCTGCTTCAGGCTTTTAAACTACTCTTGCTCTCCTTGCAACGCCCATGGGAAGAGGGAAGTATGGGAACTTCAACAATGTAGAGTCTTATGGCTTATAGTCACAAAGACTCTTGCCATATGGGGGAGGGAGAAGAGAGCCCTGCCCAGAGAATGTCTAACCCTGGTAGAAAGGCCACACATGCCAGCCTATAAAAACCCAAATGCACAGCAAATGAATTGTTTAAAGATAAGATGAGGGGGGAGATTTTCAAAGTCACAGAAGACCCGACAGGCCCCCCAAATCTCCTTGAACATTGACAGCAGTTGGGCATCCAACGCCCCTTTGCAAATCTCCTCTGATGTGTCTGGGCTTGGACTGGCACTCAGCTCTAGTCAGAGAAACCACAGTGCTGCAGTGACTGTGTAAAGCCCAGCATTCCCCCCAGTGCTTAAAGTGTGTGCGGCGGATGGGGGGCACTGCTTAGGGGTCATGGACCCAGCAACAAAAGAAAAGAAAATTCAAATTAAAAACCGAGCCCGGTTGCTGAGGGGAGCACTTGAGGCACTGTCTTACCACAGCCACGACTCCCAGATGATAGACACCCCGCCCCAGACTTTTATCACTGATTCTCCCACACTCAGTCTGAAGTCAGGAGCAACTGTAGCCGGGGAGGGGAAAAGGGATTCAATATTCCCCCAAGCCCTTCCTCAACCCTGTTCATTTCCAACCCCAGGCACAGGTTGCTCTAGGCAAAAAGATCCAACACAAAGGCGCTCCCTCTCTTTCCCTCACCTCCTGCTTTTGCCGGCAGCTGGAGGGATTATACTCAGCAACGGGGCCGTGTGTTGGGGGAGAGGCAGGTGTGATGGCAAGGAGGCAGATGATGGCAGTGGATGCCATGTAGGGATTTTTTAAATGGAGCCATCACGCTGTGCCCATGCCTTGCTGAACAGTGTTATCACTGCCTTTGTCCTTCCCTTCTCCTTTGGGTCTGGCCCCCTCGGAGCTGGGTGGGGAGGGTAATTTCCAGCCCAAGGAGATATACACATGCTAGGTCTGATTGAGCTAGCATGGTTATGTCTACTGGAGTTGGAATTTATCCCGCCGGTCTGTTTTTCTTCCCTCCTTGTCATGTCCCAGCTGGATTTAGATCGGCAGGTCTTGGAGGCAGGGGCTGGGCCTCTCCGCGTTTCATGAAGTGCCACGCACACTTTTAGGTGCTTTAAAAATAAAGCATCATCACTGGAATTTTAGACTGTGCACCATATAATCAGACCTGAAAAACCAGTTCAGCCTGGCTTGGGTCTGATGCAGCCACCTGGACTGAGAACCTGCCAAGGGACTGGAAACAAAGGGTGAAGACAAACAGCAAGAAATGGAGCGGGGAGTGGGCTGTAGAGCTAGTATTGGGTCTGGTCTGATTTAACATCTTTATTAGTGATCTGAAATGGGGAGGTTAATGATGTTCACAGATGATATTAAGGAGGAGCTACATAAGCACACTTCTCTGTCCTCAGTGGGGTATCTATCCTACTGAGCACTCACATGTCTAAAGGTACCTAGTGCTTCATGAATAAGGTTAAGATTTAGTCACAGGTATTTTTGGTAAAAGTCACAGACAGGTCACTGGCAATAGATAAAAATTCACAACCTGTGACCTGTCCATGACTTTTACCAAAAAGACCCCTGACTAAATCTCTACTTCGGGGGCCCTGCTCCAGTGCTGGGGGTTGACTGCCCCTCAGCTCCAGCTGCCCAGGGACCGCTGCTGCTCGGGCAGTCCCCAGGTCACCCCCAGGATCGCTGCTCGGGTGATCTCCGAAGCCAGCTGGCCCTGGGCCTCCCAAGCAAAGGCCGGTGCGGCTGGCCCCAGGGACCACTGGAGCAGCTGGCCCCAGGTCGCTCCAGCAGTGCCTGGTGTGGATGGCCGTAGAGCGCTCGAAGTCAGCAGACGTCACAGAGGTCATGGAAGTTGCGGATTCCGGGACCTCTGTGAAAGAATCGCAGCCTTATTCATGAACATCAATCAATTAAGGGCCTGATTATGCTCCCATGAGCTGTGCCTGGATGGAACCTCCATGCATGGCTCTTGCCCTCCCAAGTAGAAGGGGCTCAGCTGCCTCCATGACAGTAACCAGTTCCTCTGGTCACTAGAGGGCACTCCACAGTTGAGGGGTGTATACAAGGAGGTGGGGAAATGCATCGTCCCCCTCCTAGCCCAGCAGAGCTCAGGGCACCAAGGTAACATCCCACCCCATGATGGGATTCCCCTTTAAGGGGAATTCCAGGGGAAGCCCTAGTAGTGAGATTTTGTTGGAGCCAAAGTACCAAAGAGCTGCTGCAGAGGCACAAAGACCCCCTGCAGACGTCTCCAAGCTCCCCTGTACCAACATCCTCTGGGATCTGTGGAGATCCTAGGCCGTAAGCAGGGTTTGTGGTGCAGCCCCCTAGACTGCTGGGTGGGGAGAGGGGTGAAAACTCCTTGAAGGAACAACTGGGGAGAAATGCAACTGAGATTTCTTCCCTTTGTCCTCTCCTGAGGCCTGAAGCGCTTTGGCACAGGGAGACTGGGTCTCAGACTTCTGTAATGCATCTAGCATCTTTTGTATGCTGGGGCTTGAATCCAGCAAAGCACTTAAACAGGTGCATAACCCTCAGCATGTACGTAGCCCCATATAAATCAATGCATACTACTCATGTGCTTACTGCAGTGGTCCCCAAACTGTGGGGTGCGCCCCCCCTAAGGGGGCATGGAGGAACGTTCGGGGGGCATAGCCAGGGCCCAGGCCTGCCCCCCAGGAGGGAGCACCACTCAGCCCCACTCTGCCCCCAGCTCTGCTGCCAACAGCCCCATTCCTGGTCACAGCCCCAGCTGCAGCTCTGGTCCCAGCCCTGACTCTGCTCCTGGCTGCAGCCCCCAGCTCTGGGCCCTGACTGTGGCCCTAGCTGCAATGCTGGCCCCGGCCCCAACCACAGCCCCATTCCCAGCTATGGCTGCGCCCCTGGTTCCTGCTCCCTACTGAAGCTCCCTGGGAGGCACAGACCAGGTAAGTGGAGGGCACAAGTGAAAAAGTTTGGGGACCACTGGCTTAATGTTATGCATATACTGTACTGGCTCAGGGTCTCTCTGCCTCTCCCTCAATACATAATTAAAGTCCTCACACACTCTTCCTCCCCCTTGTGAGGGGAGTCAGTATTATCCACATTTTACAGATGGGGAAACTGATGCATGGAGACATTTTAGTGACTTGCCCAAGATCACATAGCAAGTCAGTGGCAGAGATGGAACTTGAATCTGCATCTTCTGCTTGCTAGTCCCATGCTAAAGCCACAAAAGAAGCTGCCACTTGGCATTAGAAAGGTTAGAAAAATAGCAAAGTAAGGGCAGGTTTACACTTAAAACGCTGCACTGGTGCAGCTGCACCACTGTAGTGCTTGCACGAAGACGCTCCTATGCACAGAGCTCTCAGAGAGCTCTCTTATCGGCATAGTTAGAGGCGGTAGCTCCATCAATGGGAGAAGCTCTCCCGTCAACGTAGTGCTGTCTACACGGGGGGGGGGGGGGGGGGGGGGGGGGGGGTGTTAAGGTCGGTGTAACTATGCTGCTCAGGGGCGTGCAGCAAAATAGTTATACCAGCATAGGTCTGTATGCAGACCTGGCCTAAGGTTCAGTTTGGGAAAGTGTTCGTATTACGCCCGGGGACAATAACCCCAAACACCATTATCAGCGGGAGGGAGAGCTGAGACCAGGAACAGCTGTGACATTTGGTGGGGAGAGTGGGCAGCAAATATAACACAATCCTTTGCAGTGTGGTAACAAAGGCCAAGGCAGTTTGGTGCTGCACACTCCAAGGTTGAATGCCCTGGAGCAGGGAGGGGAAGGTGGCTCTGGTACCACCACTCTGGGTTACCACATTCAATTCTAGGCACCCCGTTACAGAGGGAGCTTGATGAACTGGAAAGAGTCCAGAAAAAAAGCAGTGAAAATGACAGAGGGCAGGAGAGATTAAAGGAGCAAAACGCCAGCACGTTAGCAGCTGGCAAATGTCAGAAGGGTGTATGCCCCAAGGCGGGGGAGGGGTTGTTTAGGGTGATACACAGGGATGTACCTAGGTGTAATGAGATGGAAATAACAGTGAGATCATTAGGGCTGAATATAAGGAAACACCTACTGAACAGCAGCCTAAACCTAATTTCCCCCTACTGTTATTCACACCTTCTTGTGAACTGTCTGAAATGGGCCACTGTCATTACCACTTCAAAAGTTATTTATCCTGCTGTCAATTGAATTGTCTCGTTAGACTGACCTCACACTTGGTAAGGCAAATCACATCTTTTCATGTATTTATACCTGCTCCTGTATCTTCCACTCCATGCATCTGATGAAGTGGGTTCTAGCCCACGAAAGCTTATGCCCAAATAAATTTGTTAGTCTCTAAGGTGCCACAAGGACTCCTTGTTGTTTTTTCTCTTGGGCTGGGAGATCATCTCCTAAGGGGTGAGGGGTAGTTCCATCCCTTGGACGTTCAGCGCTAGACTGGACCAAATGCTAGAGAACAGCCAGTATGGAATGACCCGGCCCAGGAGATGGGCAAGGTGAGCTAACAGGGGGCTTCCCTCTCCAGCTTCTGAGATTCCAATCTCACAATTCAGGCAGCGTTTCCCTTCACCCTGGGGGAAGCTGCCTGATGGCCTCACAGTTTAACCCTTCCTGGGCAGTGTCTGCTTTTCATCAAAAGGGGACGGGTCACATTGAATGCTGGGCCAGCCTGACAGAGCATCCTGGTTGGGCAGTGCGGAGAGCCTTTACCAGGCTGGGCACAAGGGACGTGGGACAGACAGTATGAAAGGGAGATTCATAGCAGGGTCTGAGAGTGCCTGACTCCTCTCCCCAAGGAGCGCTGAAGTCTGAAGGTTAGGAGTGGACAGGGAGGGACAAAGCCCTGAGGACTTCCAAAGCAGGGACCTGTGCTGAACAGACTGAGGATCCCAAACGGGAGCTGCAGCAACCTACTTGCTCTCCAGTAGCCGGTTTACTCCCTGCCTCTGGTGGAGAGGCAGGGAATCAGAATGAAGAGTGTTTAGCTTCCAAATGCTGCACATCTACCAGCTATTTAAATTGCACTGGAAACTTTTGCTAGATAAATAGATTGACACCCTTTTCGATGGGCTAATTCCTCCCGCTGCCAAGTTGGGAAGTAGCCATCTATGATCCTCTTGATGGCTAAGTGGATTTTCCTGTGAGAGTCTCAGCCAGCCTCACACCTGCCTCCACTTATTATCTGTATTATTTACATAGTATCATCGCTTTCCCTTCAGGTCCCTTTGGGGGGAGAAGTTTCTGGTGGCAGATGCTGCGCTCATTCAGAGGAAATCGAGTTTTCAGAAGCTAAGCAAGCAGCTTCATAAGGGGGGCTGAGTAGAACAGCAGGGGTTTCTATAAAACCTGGAGCAGCCTAGGAGAATGAATTAAAAGCCAGGCACTGGTCAGATACCAAAGACACTTTCCTTCCACACTAGCCCTTTGAAACTCCAAACACACAGCTCCTTTCCCACAGGCACTGCCCAAGAGCTGATAGGACCTTGCAAACCTGGATTGAAAAGGGGGTTACATGCATACAAGTAGAAGGTATTGTTATTGGCACAATTAACCAAAATGACTAATTGTCTCTTCTATTCTATTTCGCTTTTTATACATCTTCCAGGAACCTCAGCATTTTCCAGTGATGCCTTGAGTGACATGACTAGCATCTATTATGCATGGTTTGACTATTAGTTCTCTTTAGCCACACCGTCTAATTACGGATCTCCAAACTTTAGCAGAGGGCTGAGTTGAAAGGGAAAGTCCACAGAGCCCTTCTCTCTGCGGCCACCTCAGATTTTCAGACCCGCCTGAAGTGGCTCTGCAATTTCTCTGAAATGTTTGGGGTCAAAAATCTTTTGCTAAATCCTAACCAGCCCCCGCCCCTCCCAGAAACAACTATCCATTAATCCTGCCCTGGCTGCTGTTGTCTGATCAAAGCAGGAAAGTAACCTGGATAAGAAAAGTCCAGGGATGTTCCTTACCTGAGTGATGAACAGTGTCTCACCCACTAAGTTGGAGAGAAGGTAGCTGAAGTAAACCTGATCCAGGCATGATGCTGGCTAGGAACAGCCCTTCCCCTGGAATGATTCCAGCCTCTTCCTTTCAGGACGGATTCTTGAGCTGCTTTGCTTGCAAGCCTTAGGTAGTCAGTGACAGCACCAGGTATAGCACTGGGGACCGCTCCTCAGCGCAGCCAGAGACAGCACTGGGAATGTGCATCAGCATAGCCAGACAGAGCACTAGAGATGTGCATCAGTACAGCCCTCTAGCTGCAGCAAAACCCTACTTCACATTTGTGTCAAGAGCCCAGCGTTCACTCACTCTCTAGCACTCCAGCTGCGGTGTGATCAGCGGCAAACATTCCCGAAGGAGAGCTGCACGTTGCCTGATTACTTCCCACAACGTTTGTCCTGCTAATTCAGCTAAGGACTCAGAAATGCTGCCTTTTTTCATTCTCTTTCTTTTCGCTGCCTTTCCCTCAGCACTGCTACGCCCTCTGCAGCTCCCGCAAACACCCCGGGAAGGAAAGACGTAGGGCTGAACAGCAGAATTTCAAGAAAGAGACAAACTGGGTCCCTCTGTGCCGGTGCTAAGGGTCAAGGAGGCCCAGCGCTGGTACTGGGTCTCACTGGGACAGCCAGGGTGCTCTCTGCTCCAGTGGGACAGGGCTGGCTCAGTCCATCTGGGAATCCTGGAGCCAGAGTTCAGCTGTTTATTTTTGTGGGATGGAAAAGCTGAACTTCTACTTTATGTGGGATTTCTTTCTTAAGGCACAGAGTTTGTACAGAATAAAAACTAAAAGGCCTGATTCAGATCTGCCTCATTAGAGTTCCACCAGGGTAAAACCCAGGTGAGTTCAATGGGGTTAATCCTGATCTACACCAGCATGAAGTGACATCGGAGCCAAGCCTCAACAGCCTACCTACTCCCATTAGCCCTATCCACTCTCAACCTGCACTCCAAAGAGCTCATACAGCTTCCCAACCCTCCAATGCCTTCCTCACTCCCCCCACAACTCCTCTACTCCCCCAAATAGCTCCCCGGGCCTCTCCCAATCCCCCTAAACTGCTTCCCTACTGCTCCCCTCACACTCTCAAACTGCATCCCTGCTATGACCACAACCCACTCAAACCTCGCCCATACTATGCTCCGGCATCCCCAAACAGCTTCCATGCTGCACTCTAACCTTTCCCCTGTCATGACCCTGGCAGCCCTAGGTCACTGCCCTGCCATATAGCTGTGCCGCCAATAGCCTGCAATAGTGTTCCAGTGCCATTACCCCAAGTCTTCTCCTCAAATCCTCACAGTGCTCCCATGCCACATTCCTGGCCCCCCAAAACCACTCCATCCCTGCATGGTTTGGATAGCATCTCCCCACTGCTATACCCCAACATGCTCAAGAATATCCAGTTATCACAGGCAGTGCTAACATACATTTAGGGATAGGCTATTAAACCTCATGTTGGGTGCTTCAGCCAATCTCCAGTTGTTAGAGATCAGGGTGAGAGCTAACATGGGGCGGGGGGGAAGACAAATTTTATCCCACAGGTGCCTACTTCAGGATTCTTACACCTTCCTCTGAAGCATCTCGTACTGGCTGCTGTCAGAGACAGGATACTGGGCCTTGGCTCTGATCTAGTCTGGCAATTCCTATTTTCAAAGCATCTCAGTGTCATGCTGCATCCCCACATGCTCACGGTGGTTCTATGCCACCCCCAAAGCCAAACTGCCCTGATCCCACATCTCCAATAGGCCTCTTTGCCCAGTGCTATGGCCCTAGCCAGGCTAAAGCTGTGATTTCTCAGCAGGATTTTTGTTTCCTGTAAATGCTCGGAGGAGGGTCTGGCCTAACCTCTACCACCACGTGATTTCTGCTTCCCACGTACTCCACGAGTGGCTGGCAGGTTATTCCAAATGTATAGACATTTCTGATGGCCTGGCTCCCAGGTGCCACCAGAGTTCTGACTGGGAGAATGAGAAAGAGAGAATCTTTTCTGCTCACGCTTTGGAGGCTTGTTTCTGGGTACGTCTACGCTGCAATTAGACAACCACGGCTGGGCCATGCCAGCTGACTCAGGCTCGTGGTGCTGAGGCTAAGGGACTGTATAATTGCGGTGTAGACGTTCAGGTTCAGGCTGCAGTCCAGGCTCTAGGACACTCAAACCTTGCAGGGTCCTAGAGCTCAGGCTGCAGCCCGAGCCCATATGTCTACACCACAGTTATACAGTCCCTTATAGCCTCAGCCCTATGAGCCCGAGGCAGCTGGCACAGGTCAGCTGCAGGTGTCTCATTGCAGTGTAGACATACCCAGAAACAAATCTACAACGTGCGAGCAGAAAAGTTTCTACCTTTGTCTCATTCTCCCAGTCAGACATACCCTCTCTTTCTAGCCACAGCAGTGAGATCATTTAACAGAAACAGCGTGGAGGTGAGCCATTGGATTGGACTGGATAACGAGAGGAACACAGCCCCTGAATTCCCCATCTGTGATTTCTGCGTCTGACACAAGAGTCCATCTCTGACTGACTGTCAGCTCATTTAAGGCCTGATTGCTCATCTCCTCCATCAGCGATAGAAAGGGTGTGAGCCAGCCTTATGCACATTCATTCCCTCACCACATGGCTACCTTCCAGGGAATCTCGCCCAGATCCCAGAGTTGCTACTAATAACAAAGTAACACCCCCATATAGAATGGTTCCCCATGGCCAGATCCCACCCAGCACCAGGCAGCATCGGTAGATGATTCTGAAGAGCAAAGCTCAAATGGGCTCAAAGCAAAACCCTACATACAGACACCCCTGGATTTGGGGGAAATTTGTAATCCAAACCTGGATCCAAATTCAGAATTGGTGGCAGGCCTCCAACCTATAGTTGGCTGAACCAAAATGCAGGGTAACAATAAAACAAGGAGGAGGTGATGGGACTCTCCTTTTGCAGCTCTAGGAACAATGAGGTTTGGTGGCAAATGCATTAGCTAGGTGAAAATCCTAGATAAGGATCCTGACTACAGGTCACCAGGAGCAGCTAGAATCTATGGGCACAGTTTCAGCTGGCACATGGCCGGAGACAGGGTGCCCACACTCCTGTTGTTTGCCTTGGTTATCAAGCCACTTGCAGCAAGGCTCAGGCAGCATGTGCTGATTAAAGGTAAACAAAGAGGGCCTGTAAGGGACAAAGCCTTGTTATACTAGAACAACCTGTTGGCTTATATGGCAAGGCCTCGGGAAGAGCTCTCACAAACCTTTTCCAGTCTAGAGAAGTTTAAAGGACTCTGGGGTTCGACAGTAAATCACCATAAAAGTGAGCTCTTACTGTATGTCTCAGCAAAACCCCACTGCCCAAATCACTGGAGAGCCCCAAAGAAAAGGTCGCCAGCCAGATGAAATAACTTGATATACAGCTTGCCAATTCCCTTCAACCAGTTTGAATTTACATTATGATAAGCTACTGAAACGCATGCCAAAAAGGACTAGAAGGATGGACGGATGGGTAATCAAAACAGCAATGTTACCAAAGTATAATCGCCTCTGCCACAGCAGCCCCATCAAAATCCCCACAAGCTGCTTTCGTCAATTCAATGGAGCCGCTCTGCCCTTCATATGGGCCACACACAATCACCGGATTAAAATGCAGGCACTGTAATTACCCAGACAGGGTGGGGGATTAGCCCTCCCAAACTTCTACAAATACTACTTAGCAGCAGAGCTGCAGCTCTGTATCCCCTGCTTTGACGACGATAAAATGACATTAGCATCCTGAATCAAAGTCTCTGACCCAGGATGTCTCTTTGCTAGAGTCATGTGTGTGAGAGGATGTGTAAAAACAGCTTACCACTATGATTATCTGATAACTTTTATGAATGCAGGTCAGGGTGCAGCTTTAAGAGAAAAGGGGAAAAGCACATGGAAACTTGTGGTCCAGGCTCTCACGTGGCTACATGCAGAAGGACTGGATGACCTAATAAAAGTCAGGAGGAAAAAAAAAAAAAGGAACCACATACAGTACAGAAACATTTTTCATGCAAGGAACAAAAAAGGAATTCAGAAAGGATTGAAGCAATAATGTGCAAAGTCTCTTGCTCTGCTGAGCCTCACTGTGGATATTTATACGTCTAATGGGATGAATGAAATGGGCCCATTAGAAAAAAAAAGTAGGAATAAGTGGTCCCCTGATCTCAGTTTGAGTAGCAAGGAGACCTCTGGCAAGGACGCATGCAGTTAGAGGAAATGAATCTCATTACATTATATACCAATGGTTTTCAAACCGCGGGTCATGACCCAGTACTGGGTCACAGAATGTAAGGCACTGGGTCACAGCGGCTCTGGTCAGCACCGAAGACCAGGCCGTTAAAAGTCCCGTCAGTGGTGCTGCCCCGCTAAAGCAGGCTAGCCCCTACCTGTTCTGACACTGCGCTGCGCCCCGGAAGTGGCCAGCAGCAGGTCCGGCTCCTAGGTGGGGGGGCCCCGGGGCTCTACATGCTGCCCCTGCCCCGAGCACTGGCACTTCCACTGGTGTGCCTCCAGACCTAGGAGGCAGATCTGCTGCTGGCTGCTTCCAGGGCGCATCGTGGTCCACAGTGCCAGGACAGGCAGGAAGCCTGCCTTAGTACCCCTGCTGCGCCACTGACCGGGAGCTGCCAGAGGTAAGCCCGTGCCCCAATCCCCTGCCCAAGCCCTGAGCCCCCTCCAAACCCGTAGCCCCTTCCTGCACCCCAAACCCCTCATCCCCAGCCCCACCCCAGAGCCCTGACCCCCTCCCATACCCCAACCGCCTGCCCCAGCCCTGAGCTCCCCCAAACCCAGAGCCCCCCCTGCATCCCAAATCCCTCCAGCCCCACCCTGCAACCCTCACCCTGGCATCCCAACCATCTGCCCTAGCCCTGAGCCACCCCCCCCCCCCACACACACACACAGTCCAAACCCCTCATCCCCAACTCCATTGGGTCGTGGGCATCAACAATTTTCTTCAACTGGGTTGCCAGAAAAAAATAATCTGAAAATCACTGTTATATACCAGACGACATATTATCACATTGTAGACATTAGACCACTCAAACAATGCCCCTTTTCAAATCAAACTTACTATGGACAAACTACATGAGTAAAAAGTCATGCTTTTGTTCTGGAGTTACTCTGCATTGGAAGGAGATGGTAAATGATATGTCAGACATTAGAAGCACCATTGCCACTATGTCCTGTGCTTTGCATTCTTCATCTAACAACAGATACAGCAACAAATAAATATGCCAGAACAAATTTGTTAACACTGCATTATTGGCAGCCAAAAACCCGATCACTTTAAACGGGAAACCTGAACTCCCAGCAAGCAGTAACAAGTGGTTATTTCAGGTCAAGGGTTTAGTGCCCATAAGAAAAAACACTGTACAGACCTCAAAATAACTAGAAGGTATTTCAGATGAGGAGTCTGCTGCAGGATGTCCTCAAGGCAGCCGATTAGGCTAGGAAAGAAAAAAGATAAAAGGAAAAGGAATGACATCAGACTCAAGAGGATAGGAAATTCTGTTGGGAAAAGCACGAACACCTCAAACTCCAGACTCAGGCAGCTGTATTAAGCTGAGCCCAGACCACATCAGAAAGGGCCTGATTTGCTAAAGAGCTCAGCATCTACTTAGGCATCAAAATAAGTGACCAGATTTTATGCATCTATTTATTATAGATTGGGGAGCGGGTGGAAGAATGTTGAAGAGATAAAGTCGATAGTTGAAGCTGATAAAAAAAACCATCAGGTTAGTCAAGTGCAGAGAAGACTGTAGGGAACAGAGGTACTAATTACAGTTAATTGAGCAGTATGATGGGAGATGGAATTCAGTGTGGACAAATGCAAGGTGATGCACACTGGGAGGAATAATCTGAACTATTTGTACACTCCAGTGAATTCTAGATTAACTATAATCATTCAGGGGGGAAAAAAGACCCGGGTGTCATTGTGGACAATACAGTAAAACCGATCTGTTTAATGCACAGGAATGGCCGAAAGTGCAAACATGGTGGTAGGTTGTACTGAGAAAGGGATAGAGAATAGCAGCAAAAATATGACATTGCCATTCTTATGGAGGCATCAGCAATGATTCCAGAGGTAGGGGGGTTGAGTTGAGTTTTGCACTTAGAGCAGGGATTCAACCTGTTATGTATGAAAACTTCATGTATCCTCCTGCAAATTACACTGTAAACTCTTAGTACAGAATGACGTTCCTGACCATTTACAAAGTCAATTTGTTAGTTTACGAATTAAACTAGGGGTTCTTTAAGACATGTAGTACCCAGTGTCAGAACTTATTTTGCCCCCAATATTCTCAACAGACTGCTCAAACTTTAACTGTAGTTAAAACTCACTAAAATCTTATTATATATATATATATATATATATGCGCTACATTTGAATATTTCTCTTTGGGGATTAATGGTCATTTCACCCAATTATTCTTCATAATGAAAAATGTTTCCTCCTTCAGAGGCTGAAGGATACAACATTTTGCTACAGAGAATTCCTCAAAGAACTGCCTCCTTTCAAAATAAGCCCCTATCTCCCATTGTTTTATGAGACTGAAACCACAGTAGCCATTTTGAGACGGCTCTCTCTCACTGTCAATGAGATTAAGTGTCTCTGCCACCACACAGCATAGGGGGCCACAGTCTTCCTGAGGACCGCTGTGGCTTCAGTCCCATCAAGAACAATGGGAGATGAAGGCCATTTTGAAAGGGAGCAAGTTTTTGTGGCAGATAAACATTCAATTATGAAAAATAACAGCACACAAAGACCATCAATCTTAAACATCTTTCAAAGGCCACCCATTGCACCAGCTCTAGGTAGGAGGGGATTGGCTGAAACCGACCCATCTCAATGGAGGAGCCAAAAAGACAATGAGAATCCCAAGGACTGAACAACTGACTCACAGGAAACTCTGGCAGGCGGAACATATGAACTCAGCATAAGTCTGCAGACTTATGGACCAAGACAATGGAGCAAGAGGTGAAAGGATGCTGGGATAAGAGCTGGCCTTTGGGAGAGACACAAGAGCACTCACCTGGGACTAACAGAGAGTGACAGAGCCAAAATGGATTCTATGGCAGCTTGTCTGGGTAGAGCCGGGAGATTGGCCAGTCTGAACTGTCTTCACCTTTGTTTCTCTATGCTAATCAACGACTTCTAGATGCTGTATTCCAGTTCACTAACGTACCCTACTCTGTTTTGAAAAGGCTGCCTGGTGTCATTGCAAATACTTGCTGAGGTGCAAGTCTCTGAACAGGAGTGTGTCTCAATTGGACTCGCTGAACGGAACTCATGGTGTGAAACACGAGTGCTGGAGCCCAGAGGCTCAGTCTTGGAGATGTTGACGTCTCATAGCCTACCCTGAAGGAGAGTGGGACCACTTGGGAGCTTGGCACACTGAAGGGATTCCTCCAAGGGACTGTTTAAAAGCTGGGACATAGGACAAATCCTGTGGATCCTTGACAAGGGGAAAATAGGGGACATACAGGAGGGAAGTGGAAAATGGGGTGTGCCTGCGTGTGCACATATGGATATGTGGACATGAATATGCACACAGGAAAAGTAGGGAAGTGCCAGTAGTAGTGGGAATGTTAGAGTGGGTGTGTGCACGTAGGGAGTGCAAAAGACAAGGGGAATTTGGAGGCCAAGAGGGAAGGGGAAACCGCAGTGTACACACCGGCTGTTTTGCATTGCTCTAGCAGAACAAAGCAGCAGTAAACCCATTCTAGCTGGCCTGTATTCTCTGGCTGCTTTCTGCTGTTCCAAAGTGGGATAAAACAGCCAGAATGCACAAGTGAATTCACAAAAAATACATTAGAGAGAAAAAAAAACAAGTGTAATGACTCCATGAAAGGGAAAAACCTGAAAAACAAAACTAAACCCAAATATGATTTTAAAAAATCAGTTTGTTCTAATCTGGCTCCACAAACACTAACATGCCTTATCATAATCACGTGGTATTTCCATGACATCTCTGCAGGGCAGAGTTGAAATTTCTGCTGAAGGAGAAACTTAAATTATGAAGAATAACTAGGGGAAAATGACCATTAAATACAAAAATGTATTTCAATGTCCCCTATGCAGAGGATTGCGGTGAGCTTTAACTCGATGAGAAGCTGGAAGAGCCTTTAGCAGGGAGAGTCAAGATTGGTTGGATGTCTTCATTGTGCATTTCCGTACCTTAACATGTTTGGATTTCTTTTAAGTTTAACCTTAACTGTGAATTTCCTGGATTTAACACGTCTGGGGTTGGGATAATTACAACAGCCCTTTAACATATTTGATCCTAAATTACAGATAGGTACTCTCCACCTTCACTCCATTTTAATGTCATTTTTGTCTGGGACTATAAATCAATGGTATGCCCTCACCTGGAATAACCTGTTCACTTCTGATACCCCAAGAAGGGCAATGAAAGTGATGGAGGACTCTGATCCAACACCCGTGCAGTCAGTGCCGTTGACTTCGATTTGCGCTGATTGGCCCCTAGAGGTCTGGAAAGTAGGAAGAAATTAACAACGTAAAGACTACTGTGTTTGGAGAGCAGATGACTAAGAGGAAGCTTCTGCCTACCTGAGCTGGCTTTGAACTAGTGACCTGCATCCTTTCAATTCCCCAAGTGATCAGTTCTGCAGTATCTCTGTTCCTTAATAATTTGTGCAGCTCTTTTCTGCGTTCCCTCTGGTTTGTTGGTATTTTCCTGGCCATGAGGTGCTCCAGGACACCATGGCCTAACCTGCACTATCGAGTGGGATAGTTCTTCACACTGATAAAGGCACTCCCCTCCCCTGTGGGTGTGCTCTCCCACTGGTGCCACTGCTCTGTGTCCAGCTCCTTGTGTGCACAAATTTGTCTGACCCCAGCTGAGCCTGGGACAACCTGCAGCTGCCCTCACCTGCCTGAAAGCAGGTCCCCCGCTGTCTAATAGCTGAAGAAATCTTCTTTAGAGTCTGAGAGACAGAGCCCTGGGGAGCTCCTAACTCAGCTATTGGCAGGAGGCAAGTCTCTGGAAATGAAGCTTTACAACATTGCTGAAGCCTGAGATGAAAGACAAGCAGCAGGATGAGGAATAAGATATCAAGTGGCAGCTACATGAGCTCCACAGGGATCTTACCCACTTCAGCTCGGTCACTTCACAGCGGACAGCAAGGGCAACGGGGGCTACATGGGTGCTCTTAGAGCCTGCATTCTGCCACACAAAGTCCCCATCTTGCCAAGGGGCGCATGTTTCACCTTTGGACCTCCTGGACACCTGTACAAAGGCCTTTGTGTTTTAGTTAGGAAGGGTGTGCATTCTTCTTCTGGCTTTGAAAGCATCGTTCCCCGGAAGAGAGCAAAGGCCCAAGATAGTCACCCCCGCATGTCTGGTGCCTGCCCAATTCTCCGCCTTGATTTGACATCCAGCCTTGCCACAGGTAAAACTCAGACCATGTTCTCATCACAAACCCCCGTAGCCAGTGACTTCTAACTTTCAAAACTGGAAACATCTCATACCTGGTGTCAGACCCCAGGGGAATGTTTTGGGGAAAGTTTAGGCAAATTCAGCTCAGCAAGCGTGAATAGGAGCCCATCCCCCACCACACATTTTAAGCATTATTATTCTCTTGAATAACTAGAAAAAGGCTGAACTGTCGCGTCTGAGCCACATGAGTCATCTCAGGGAGGCAAGCGATCCGGGCAGTATTTGGGTTTGAAGTAACAGTAATTAGCATTGGATGACGACTCATGGCACATGTGCTGCTCGTTGTTTTCCATTCAGCGCAGAATTCTGGCACCCTGTGACTATGTGGAAGTTGGTATCTTGGTCCTGGCTTGACAAAGTCCCTGGGGACAAGACCCATCTCAAATCTGTTCTGTTCAGCACCAAGCACATTAGCAGCATTCAACCAATAATAATCCTCATTGGCAGACAAGAGGGAATGCAGAAATGCAGAAAAGAGCCACACAAATCCTCAGATGATCAGACAATGAATTGAAATGACAGGGGCTCTGAGGCTGCCTTCCCCATACTGTGCCTTTTAGAGGGACAAAAACTATAAACTGAGGTCAGACACCCGTAGAGAGGCTGTTCTTCCAGCACCCAACCCACAAGTGTCAAACCACGCCCGTTTTCCTGACTCTGCGATCCCATTCTCGATCTCTTCTGACAAGATCGCAGTCCCCATCCCTGATCCTCTATGGAAAGACCTTGGATTCCCTTCCAATGAATCCCTCCAACATAGGGTGACCAGATGTCCTGATTTTATAGGGAAAGTCCCAATTTTTGAGGCTTTTTCTTATATAAGCACCTATTCCCCCCCCCCGCCCATCCCGATTTTTCACACTTGCTGTCTGGTCACCCTACTTCAACACCAGAGTTCAAGACCGAAAGGACCACTGTGACTGTATAGCCTGACTTCCTATGTAACACAGGCCAGAGAACTTCCCCAAAATGATTTCTAGAGCATACTCTTTCAAAAAGATCCAATCTTAATTTAAGAATTATCAGTGATAGAGAATCCACCACAACCCTTGGTAAATTGTAAACCACTTAGAGTTTCCCTGACAAGTCTTCAGATACCCTCAGTTTCATCACAATAAGCTTACAACCAGGAGCGGCGCCAGGGTTTTTGCCACTCTAGGCAGCAGCGCTCCTCCTCTGAGCATTTGGCGGCCGGGGTCCTTCCGCTCCGCGTCTTCGGGGCACTTCGGCGGCGGGTCCCGGAGCGAGTGAAGGACCCGCCACCGAATTTCCGCCGAAGACCTGGAGCGGAAGGACCCCCGCCGCCAAATTTCCACCGAGGATGGCAAAATGCCGCCCCCCAAATCCTGCTGCCCTAGGCGACCGCCTAGAGTCGCCTAGTGGAAGTGCCAGCCCTGCTTACTACCCGAGTCCAATCTCCCCACCCCTCAAGCCTATGACCTCTGTGCCATGCTCACTCTGGTGGCCTGTGACCCATCAGGCTTTCCTGGTTTCCCCACACACGTTCCACTGTGCTCAACTTGGTGGATATCCTGTGAATCAAAGTTATCCTGAGCTCCCTCCCTGTGGAGGAGGTTGGGAGAGCAGAAGAAATAGACAGAAAGGGAGGAAGGGAAGAGAGAAAGAAAACAGAAGGCAAGAGGAAAAGGCAGGATACAAGAAGGAAAAAGTCAGGGAGAGAGGAGAAGACTGGATTTGTAGCTTCCCGCTGGGATAGCGTTGATTTTCTCTGTTACAGATCGAGTCCCTGCAGCTCATAGCTTGCACCTCTCAAACCATTCACCAAGCTCTTCCCTATCTCTTCCCCACCCCAAGGCCTGGCTACCATCTCTCTGTGCCAGGATTCAGTCAAGGATTAAACAACCCAGATCCATATCCTTTACTTAGATCAACTGCACCATCTAGAACATGGGTAAGTATGTAGGATTTTATTTAGTCTCCTGCTTTCCTTCAGGTTTTCAAAAGGAGCCCGTCTTGGATGGTTTAGACACAACAAATCCTGCATCTTGGCAGGGGGGTTGGACTGTGATTCTCTGATTCTAAGTACAACATTAGCCTGGATGTGAGCCACAGCAATTACTGTGTGAGTGACAAAATCAGGGCCACTGAGTTCAGTCAGCTTTTTCTGCTATCGCTTTCAGTCACTTAGGGGGCTGGAACACAGAGAGCTCAGTGCTCCAGAAGCCACATGCACTGACTGCTAACCCCACTCCAAGGACTCAGCACTCAGATTAGGCTAGGTCTACACTACAGCGGGGGGTGGACCTAAGATACGCAACTTCAGCTACGTGAATAGAGTAGCTGAAGTGGCGTATTTTAGGTCGATTTACCTGGCTGTGAGGACGGCGGCAAGTCGACCGCGGCGCCGTCGACTCCGCTACCGCCTCTTGCCGCGGTGGATTTCTGGAGTCGACGGTAGAGCCATCAGGGATCGATTTTATCGCGTCTTCACTAGACGTGGTAAGTCGATCCCCGATAGACCGATTGCTACCCGCCGGATCGGCGGGTAGTGAAGACATAGCCTTAGATAGAAGGGGGATGAAAAGTAGTGGGATGGGAATAACTGTTGGGGAACAACCACTGTGGGATCCCAGGGAAAGGGTGGAGGGAGGTTCAGCCACTCTCTGGCACACGTAACTGAGACACACTGAGATGTCAGGGGGCCCGATGTGCAGTTTCAGGCTGAGGGAGAAATGACTATTTCCCCTCAGGGAGGTTAATATTCTGTAGCAGCTTTACAGTGCTGTCCAGAGGACTCCTGTAGGCTGCGGAGTGAGGCCTGGTCTACACTACGAGTTTAGGTCGACTTTAGCCGCGTTAAATCGACTTAAGCCTGGACACGTTTACACTACGAAGCCCTTTCTGTCGACTTAAAGGGCCCTTTAAACCGGTTTCCTAACACCACCTCGACAAGGGGATTAGCGATAAAATCGGCCTTAGGGGGTCGGAATTGGGTTAGTGTGGACGGAATTCGACATTACTGGCCTCCGGGAGCTATCCCACAGTACTTCATTGTGACCGCTCTGGACAGCACTCTCATCTCAGATGCACTGGCCAGGTAGACAGGAAAAGCCCCGCGAACGTTTGAATTTCATTTCCTGTTTGCTCAGCGTGGAGAGCACAGGTGACCATGCAGAGCCCATCAGCACAGGTAACCATGATGGAGTCCCAGTCCCAGTCCCAGGATCGCAGAAGAGCTCCAGCCTGGACCGAGCGGGAGGTACGGGATCTGATCGCCATCTGGGGAGATGAAGCAGTGCTCGCCGAACTCCGAAACGGCAAAACATTAGAAAAGATCTCCAAGGCCATGAAGGACAGAGGCCATAACAGGGACGCACAGCAGTGCCGCGTGAAAATTAAGGAGCTAAGGCAAGCCTACCACAAAGTCAGAGACGCAAACGGAAGGTCCGGGGCAGAGCCGCAAACATGCCGCTACTACGCGGAGCTGCATGCCATTCTAGGGGGTGCAGCCACCACTAGCCCAAGCGTGTTCTATGAGTCCCTCTCTGCAAACGGGGAAGCGGGTTCGGCGGACGAGGAAGATGAGGATGGAGAGAACATAGATAGCTCACAGCAGCAAGGAAGCGGAGAAACCAGTTACCCCAACAGCCAGGATATGTTTGTCACCCTGGACCTGGAAACAGTAACCCCCGAACTGACCCAAGACCCTGAGGGCACACAGGGGACCTCTGGTGAGTGTACCTTTGCAAAAATTACACATGGTTTAAAAACAAGCGTGTTTAATGATTAATTTGCCCTGGCAATCGCGGCCAGTACAGCTACTGGAAAAGTCTGTTAACGTGTATGGGGATGGAGCGGAAATCCTCCAGGGACATCTCCAGAAAGCTCCCCTTCATGTACTCCCAAAGCCTTTGCAAAAGGTTTCTGGGGAGGGCTGCCTTATCCCGTCCGCCATGGTAGGACACTTTACCACGCCAGCCCAGTAGCACGTAGTCTGGAATCATTGCATAACAAAGCATGGCAGCGTATGGTCCCGGTGTTTGCTGGCATGCAGACAACATCCATTCCTTATCGCTCTTTGTTATCCTCAGGAGAGTGATATCATTCACGGTCACCTGGTTAAAATGGGGCAATTTTATTAAGGGGACATTCAGAGGTGCCCCTTCCTGGTCTGCTGAACAGAAATATTCCCCGCTGTTAACCACACGGTGTGGGGGAGGGGTGAAGTGACCATCCCAGAGAATTGGGTGTGAGGGGGAGGGGAGTTAGTTGGGTTTGTGCTGCATGTTAAACCTGAAATCGCAGCCCCTCCTTTTACATTGCAAACCCATTTTAAATGGCACGGGTGCTTGGTATGGGAAATGAGGGCAGAACTGTTTGAAACCATCCCCACATGTTAAGAAGGTTAAAAAAGCCCAAAGACTATATGTCTTACCATGGCTGCCTGCAAGCTGAAATCTGTGTCCTGGCACTGCGTGAGTGATCTCTCACACCAAACCAGGAGACTCTCAATATAAGAGGAAAAATGCGACCTTGTAACGAAAGCACATGTGCTGTGTGATGTTGTGAACAGCAAAATCTAACGTGAAAGAGTCTACCCATTGTTCTCTAAAATGTATCTTTTTTAACAACCTCTCCCTTCTCCACCAGCTGCAAATCTTACTCCTTCCCAGAGGCTAGTGAATATTCGAAGAAGGAAGCGAAGGACGCGTGACGAAATGTTTACTGAACTTCAGACTGCCTCCCACGCTGACAGAGCACAGCTGAATGCGTGGAGGCAGTCAATGACTGATTTTAAAAAAGCCCAATATGAGCGAGAGGAGAGGTGGCGTGCTGAAGAGGAGAAGTTGCGTGCTGAAACGCGGGCTGAAGAGGAGAGGTGGCGTCAACTTGTAATCAGAAAGCAAGAGTCGATGCTCCGGCTGCTGGAGCATCAAAGTGATATGCTCCTGCGTATGGTTGAGCTGCAGGAAAGGCAGCAGGAGCAGAGACCGCCGCTACAGCCCCTCTGTAACCAGCAGCCCTCCTCCCCAAGTCCCATTGCCTCCTCACCCAGACGCCCAAGAACACGGTGGGGGGGCCTTCGGCCACCCACTCACTCCACCCTAGATGATTTCCATAGCAATAAGTTTTAAAGTTTTAAATTGGAGTGTGTCCTTTTCCTTCCCTCCTCCCCCACCCATCCCGGGCTACCTTTCCAATTATCCCCCTAGTTGTGTGCTGAATTAATAAAGAATGCATGAATGTGAAGCAACAATGACTTTATTGCCTCTGCAAGTGGTGCTCGAAGGGGGGAGGGTAGTAGGGGAGGGTGGGGTGGTTGGTTTGCAGGGAAGTAGAGTTAACAGGGTGGTGGGGGAGGGGCAGAGGGTTCATCAAGGAGCAACAAACAGAAGTTTCACTCCGTAGCCTGGCCAGTCACAAAACTGGTTTTCAACGCTTCTCTGATGCGCACCGCGCCCTGCTGTGCTCCTCTAACTGCCCTGGTGTCTGGCTGCGCGTAATCAGCGGCCAGGCGATTTGCCTCAACCTCCCACCCCGCCATAAATGTCTCCCCCTTACTTTCACATATATTGTGGAGCGCACAGCAAGCAGCAATAACAATGGGGAGATTCTTTTCGCTAAGGTCTGAGCGAGTCAGTAAGCTGCGCCAGCGCGCTTTTAAATGGCCAAATGCACATTCCACCACCATTCGGCACTTGCTCAGCCTGTAGTTGAACAGGTCCTGACTCCTGTCCAGGCTGCCTGTGTACGGCTTCATGAGCCATGGCATTAAGGGGTAGGCTGGGTCCCCAAGGATCACGATAGGCATTTCAACATCCCCAATGGTTATTTTCTGGTCCGGGAAGAAAGTCCCTTCCTCCAGCTTTCGAAACAGAAGAGACTGCCTGAAGACGCGAGCATCATGTACCCTTCCCGGCCAGCCCACGTTGATGTCGGTGAAACGTCCCTTGTGATCCACCAGGGCTTGCAGCAGCATTGAAAAGTACCCCTTGCGGTTTATGTAGTCGGCGGCTTGGTGCGCCGGTGCCAAGATAGGGATATGGGTTCCGTCTATGGCCCCACCACAGTTTGGGAATCCCATTGCAGCAAAGCCATCCACTATGGTCTGCACGTTTCCCAGAGTCACTACCCTTGATATCACCAGGTCTCTCATTGCCCTGGCAACTTGGATCACAGCAGCCCCCACAGTAGATTTGCCCACTCCAAATTGATTCCCGACTGACCGGTAGCTGTCTGGCGTTGCAAGCTTCCACAGGGCTATCACCACTCGCTTCTCCACTGTGAGGGCTGCTCTCATCCTGGTATTCTGGCGCTTCAGGGCAGGGGAAAGCAAGTCACAAAGTTCCATGAAAGTGCCCTTACGCATGCGAAAGTTTCGCAGCCACTGGGCATCGTCCCAGACCTGCAACACGATGCGGTCCCACCACTCTGTGCTTGTTTCCCGGGCCCTGAATCGGCGGTCCACGGCATGAACCTGCCCCAGTAACACCAAGATTTCCACATTGCTGGGGCCTGTGCCTTGTGAGAGGTCCATGTCAATTTCCTCATCACTATCGTCGCCGCGCTGCAATCGCCTCCTCCTCAGCTGGTCCTGGTTTGGCTTTGGCATGTCCAGGAGGCTCTGCATGTTTTCCAGGACAATGCGCGTGGTGTTCATAGTGCTCAGAATTGCCGCGGTGATCTGAGCGGGCTCCATGATCCCAGTGCTGGCTATGGCGTCTGGTCTGAAAAAAGGCGCGAAAGTAGTATCTGACGGACCAGGGGAAGAAGGGAGGGAGGGAGAGAGGGAGGGAGGGGCGAGTGACACCGCGTACAGGTACAGGGAATTAAAATCAAGAAAGGTGGCTTTGCATCAGGGAGAAACACAAACAACTGTCACACAGAATGCCCCCCCCCCAAAGATTGAACTCAAAAGCCTGGGTTTAGCAGGAGGGAGGGGGGAAGCAAATGAATGGAGAATAAATCTATTTTTTACATCTTAAGACGACGGTGCAGCATGACTGATAGCCCTTGGCATTTTCTGGGTGCTTGGCAGCAAATACTGGGCGCTTGGCAGTTAGCCTTCAGGTCTATTGCACCATCTGATACCCAGTATGACAACGACGGATACCAATCGTAATATGCTATCTACTGCCCAAAAGGCAAGGGGTTGCTGCTATGTAGCAATCTAGCCCCACGTCTGCCAGCCCCATGTCTGCCAGCACCCAGATCGCCATCGGCCTCTTCTGGGTGCTTAGCAGACAATACTGGGCACTTGGCAGAAAATAGCATACTACGACTGATAACCATCATTGTCTGCCCGGGTGCCCATGATTGACAGCCGCTGTAGTACGATGACGACGGATACCAGTCGTAATAAACCATCTTCTACCAAAAGGCAAGGGGCTGGTGCAATGCAGCACCACGGCTGCCAGCCCCACAGCTGCCAGCACCCAGATCGCCAATGAAGGCTACCAGTCATGCTGCACCGTCTACCGCCAAAAGGCAGTAAGCTGCTGCTGCTGTTTAGCAATGCAGTCCCACGTTTGCCGGCACCCGGAAGAGATATGGTGACGGTGCGCTGAGCTGAGAGGGCTCAATGCTTGGCGTGGTATGTTGTCTGCACAGGTAACCCAGGTAAAAAGGCGCGAATCTATTGTCTGCCGTTGCTGTGACGGCGGGGGAGGGGCCTGACGCAATGTACCCAGAACCCCTCGCGGCACTGCTTTGCATCATCCGGGCATTGCGATCTCAACCCATAATTCCAATGGGCGCCGGAGGCTCCGGGAACTGTGGGATAGGTACCATAGTGCAATGCGCCGGAAGTCGACGCTAGCCTCGGTACTGTGGACGCGGTCCGCCGACTTCATGCACTTAGAGCATTTTATGTGGGGACACACACAATCGGCTGCATACAACCGGTTTCTATAAAACCGGCTTCTATAAATCCGACCTAATTTTGTAGTGTAGACATAGCCTGAGTGATTTCACCTGTCCTTGAGCATTTTCCCTCTGTTTCTGTACCACTGGTACCGAAACTTCACTGCAAGCAAAGACAACTGGGTTTAGAGCCTTCTTTAGTGAGTTGCTGTTTGGCACCCTCAGGAGAGGGAACCACAAACGAGGTACCAGTCAGGGCACAAGGTTGTGGGCACAGAGAAGGCTGCAGTCTCTCCACAGGCAGTGCTTCATGAGGGCTTGTCAAGGTGAGGAAAATGGAGCTGGCAAGGAACTCACTGTGGTGAAGACGCTTTCCTCCTCTTTGAATAACTCAAAAGCCAGCCAAGCCAATTTTTAATCAAACTTTACAAGACACACCACCTTTGGCCTAAGAACAAGCAGGAGAAAGTGCAGCCCGAAGGGTAATCTTTCCAAAAGAGATAAGCCACTGGAAATAGAGTCTTATAATTGAAGTGCCACCTCTACAGTAACTGTAGCACATTGAGAACAGCACCTCTCTCTGCTAAGGACCAAGTACCGTTGCCAATAGCACTGATGTGCTGCATGAAATCCATAGCGGAAATCTGGTTGCTCACTTCAACTGCTGACATACCTTGAGAGGGTTGGATTAACAGAAGAATTCTTACAAGACTGGAGGCAAGATCCCCTGTGACAAACTGATAAAAATACAATAGCTACAGGCCACACCAGGGAACCAGGGTCATATAAGGACACAACAGGGATTCAGGTTTCTCTATAACCCCCAGGATAACAATAGAGCTAGACAGATGCCAATAATATCATCTGCGACCCTGTGGTACCACACTTCCTTCAGATCAACTCAGAAATTCATTTCTAAGCAGAGGCTATTGTTGGGGGATTATTCTAAGGAGAGCCAGCCAGTGAGTTTGTTTTCCTTTAGATATTCAACTGCAACAGCAAGCCATGCATGAAGTCTATTCAGCTGTTTGAACTTTCGGCCCATTTTTGTTGCTATGGATTTTAGCTATATCAATAGCTGGCTCAACCTCAGAATAAAAATCATTTGCAAACAGGAAAGTATTTCAGTTCTCCAAAATGCAAGTGTGCAGGGCAAAAGGTAATAGTTTGGATAGACTGTGCCAGAATCAAACAAAGAGATTATTTTGGAGCCATCTGAGAAGATGCAAACTGGAAAGTACTTACTTTGAAAAGGTAAAAAATGCTTTACAATCCCATCTAGATCTCCTTAACCCATGGATGCATTTCTAATGTTCCCATCACTACAGAACCAAGGCATCAAATCCATCATTACAAACAGCATCACTTTTCTCCTGAAGCCACCTAACCTGCCCTGAGCTTATTTTAAATATCTAGGGAGAGACAGGCCTCTTGCAAACTGCTCGGACTAAGAGGCAGTAACTGCTTAGCCAGTCACAACTCAGCCCCTGCTTCCCACCGGGCAAAACAAACTGCAGCATGCCTTTTTCCCAGAGCAGCTTACTTCCCCCAATGCCAAGGCTCCACCCATTCCCCATCCTTGCCTGCCTATGCCTGGCCCAACCCACCTGCATGGGAAGGTGAGTAGCAGCACCATGGAGGCTGCCTTTCCCACCACAATGTGGCCCACAGTGCAGGGAGCCCCCTCACTCCACTGCCAGAGCACATAGGCCAGCTCACAATTGAGCCCTTGTGTTATTTAAAAAACACAGAGGGCTCAATTTTAAAAAACAGACCCCTGATGTAGGCACTGTGATAGGGTGAACTTACCACCAGAGTCAACCCCTGGCTTCAGAGTATGGCACTGCTGGGGTCCTTCTCCTCTAGCAACCCTTATTCCTGCTGTGCTGGTTCTGCTAAAGTCTGCATCTTCCATGCCGTAGCCCTCCAGCCAGTTCAGTCACCTTTCAGGGTAACAAAAGTCCAACTGAACAAAACATCTAAACACACCACATTTCCACCCCTCTTGGGCTCTTATTCAGCCTGCCTTCTGGGCTCTCAGCTCTTGTCCCATCAGGGTTACCTTAAAGTCCTTCCAGGTCAGTTGTAGAGAGTGGACTCTCTGGATGCCTTCCCTGGTGTCCCTCTCTCAATCAACGATTCACTGATGTTTGCTGCTCTCCACCCCTATTCCCCCAAAGCTCATCTTTGCTCCTTTCAGCTGAGAGCTCTCCTAGGGCCTTCTCTCTGTAGGTTCTTTTCTTCCTGACAGGATTCCCATGGCCTCACCTCCCCCTGGACAGCAGCAACTTGTCCCAGGGCCCTCCCTGCTTCTTTTACAGGCCCTATCTGAGGGTCTCCCACAGGAACCTAACCTGCTCCCTGCAGGGTCACTCCCACAGCTGCCTCCTCACTTTCTCTCTCAGGCCTTTTTATTTGTTTTAAATGAGGCCCAGATGTTGTTCTCCATGCTGACTCCATTAGTCCTGCTCCCTCAGGCTGGAATGCAGTTAATTATGGCACAGGTGAGTCTAACCCCATTTCCCTTAAAGGGCCAGTTACCCTGTGACTCCCACACACACGGGGTCATGACAGTCTTTCATGATCACCCAGGTTCAAAAGCTTTATTGGCATGATAAGTACAGACAAAGTTAGAATACAGGAGCCAGATTTTCAAAGGTATTTAGGTGCCTAAAAATGCAGATAAATGCCTGGTGGAATTTTCAAAAGCAGATTGATTTCAATGGGAATTAGGCACCTAATCTGCTTAGGTGTTTTTGAAAATATCACTAGGGACCTATCTGCATCTTTAGGTGCATAAATAACTGTAAATCTGGCCCAAGACCTCTAATGACAATCATCCCTCTAGTCCAGTGCTTCCTAAACTTTTCAGGGTCATGCCCCCTCGCCCCAGAGCTGGGGCCGGGAGTGGGGACGTGGCTTGGGGATGCAGACAGGGTTAAGGGGGCCGATGCTGGGGCCACAGCTGGGGATGAGGTCGAGAGTGGAACCCTGGGCACGGGGCCAGCAGCCGGGGCCAAGGCCGGGAGTGGAGCTGGATGCCGTTCCCTACCCACTCCCCCATGGGGGCTTGCCTGGGTCTCAGCCACGCCTCCCTGAATGCTCCTCTGTGCCCTCCCCTAGGAGGTGCATCCCACAGTTTGGGGACCTCTGTTCTAATCTGAACCCCTTTTATTTCTGCTGTTTCCTTTTTGAGAGAGGGATACCGAAGCTGAACCCAGTATTCCAGGTGAGAAGCAACAGAGGGTCCTGTGGCACCTTTAAGACTAACAGAAGTATTGGGAGCATAAGCTTTCATGGGTAAGAACCTCACTTCTTCAGATGCATCAGATGCATATACTAGGAGGTCCAGGATCAAGTATTCAGCCTAACCTCACGTCCACCTTCATTATCAGTTCAGATAAGGAATAAACAGGCTTTAATCACTGGGAATGTACCAGAATGTAAAGCAGAATTGCTCACTGCCCCATCACTGAAATGAGTTCACAGAATCACAGTGGCTAGAGAGGGAACAGACCTATTTATTAAGTCACCCAGTCCTTCACCCTGGAGTCAATACAGGATCTTAATACAGGAATTCACCTCCCCTCAAAGCCAGTCCATGGGTTATTTATAGGCTGCCCAAGTGTAGCTGCTCAGATAAATTCATCAGCAGACGGGGAGGCAGAAAGTGCCACTGTTGCTACAAAATAAGTCAAAGAAATCCCAGTCAAGGAGCCTCCATTGGGGAGGTGCAGCTCTGGGGTGCAGGATAAAGGACAACCAGGCAATTCTGTGAATTGTCACAACTGGTGCCCAGTGGCTGGTCTAAACTGTGACTCCTGTATGCTCAGGAGTGAGTTTTGTCTAAACAAATGTAACCCTTCTGCCAGGTGGAGTTGGCAGCAACAATGGCCAGGTTCAATATCTCGGGGTTCCTCTTTACGATACAAAATAGAACTGACTCAGCCCCCCCCCCCCCCTAATCTGGGAAAACTTAACACCACCCCTGGGCATCTCTAAGAGGCAATACTTCCCACCTCGCAAGCACTGAATCTGTGTTTAACAAAAGAGAACAAGGAAAAAGGGGACCCAACATTAATTTGGGAGAACACCACAACTGTGATTCAAAAGCACATGAGCATAGGCAAACACCCATCCCACTGTGCGTTGGGCAGTGTCCTTTGCCTTTTCCTCACCTTGTGGTGTGAAAGTCTGACAAACGAATGTCCCTTAACACACCACATCCCACTCCCTCTGCTGCACCCTGCTCACAGTTGGCTGTCCTTGGTTAGCGAAGACCTAGCGTTCAGCGGTGCGTTCACAGCAGTTCATCTCCCACACTGGGGGAAGGGGGGGTGACGGGTTGTTGATCAGTGCCTCTACTGCTGCTACCACTGCAGCTGGCTCCCAGCTGCCACTGTCTCTCTGCTGATATCTGCCATCAGGGCCATCCCTAGGGAGGTGCAAGGCCCGGGATATAGGCGCCGAGTTTCTAATGTGCCGGGGGGGGGGGGGGGGGGGGGGGGGGGAGGATGCTCCCCCCAGGCCCTGCCCCCACTCCACCCCTTCCCTCAATGCCCAACCACCTCTTCCCCGCCCAGTTCTGCCCCCTTCCCCCGAGCACACTGTGCCCTCGCTCCTCTCCCCTCCCCCCAGTGCCTCCTGATGCCACGAAACATCTGATCAGCAGCAGGCAGTAGGCGCTGAGAGGGAGAGGGAGGTGTTGATCGGTGGGGCCTGCTGATGGGCAGGAGGCGCTGGTGGGAAGGGGAGGTTCTGGTAGGGGGCTCCTCCTCACCCCTCTGCCACTCACCTTCCTGTTCACCTCCTCACCCTGCTTGCCCGCCCACCTCACCTCACTGCCCGCCTCCTCACGATTTTATCAAAGCGCGGGGCCTGTGGCGGTCGCTCCAATTCGCTGTACCCAAGGAACAGCTCTGGCTGCCATTCTCTGTCACTGCTGGCTGCCACCCACTGAACATCATGTTCTGAAGTTCTACCACTTAACCTAGCTCTGAGTGATTTCAGCTACCAGTAATATCAGCAGGCGGTGGAGAACCTCACTGCCAATGCAGTTTCTGTATTTTCTTTCACTGCAACATTATCCCCACACAAGGTCTAAGGCTGAGCCCCTAGACCGGCTCAGCAGTGAGAACAGCACCAGGAACCACTACCCAGAAATAAAGACTCTTAATTGAATCTAATTAGCTCAACATTTAAACACTGGAAAGGAGCAGGTCAAATGATCTCTAGAACTCTTTCAACAGCATCTCCCCCTCCTCCCCAGCTAAAAACAGTTGACCCAACCACTGTCATCTTAATTGGGATTTGGCACCCCTCTATCTGCTTAGCAAGTGAGGTTCAGTTTAGGGTAACCCCATCAATCAGGGCATGCTAAGCACAGTTCTGCTGCCCTTTGCTCGTAAAATAAGGATGACAACACTTCATTACCCCTGCATTCAAATACTAGAGTGATCTGTAACCCAAAACCAGCCCAAATTGGTCATTTTGGCAAAGCAACTCCATCATGCTGCGCTCCAAGGCAGAGTAGGCATATCTGTGCAAATATGGTTTGCTCCTGAAGTCTTTTCCCTCAGTGCATCACTACATGTCAGGGGAGAGCTCATTCAGACCCTACTTACACAAAGAGAGTGTGTAATGTACTGGCTTGTCTGCCTGACTCACTACAGACCCTTGCTGGACAGGATGTTAGACCTGCTCAAGTGTCTGAAGTCATATAGTCTTCTACTGACTGTGACCCATGGAAGGTATACGCCCTACTACTACAGCAGCTACTGAGGATTCACTTTTAGCTCAAGCAACAGGGGAATGACTGTCTTTGGGGCAGAAGATCCTGTGCTCTGTTCCTGCTGATGCCAGTGAGGATTGCAGAACCTACAGTGTGTCCCAGTATGCAGTAGGGGCTCAACACTTGAGATTTGCAACTGGCCACAGAGGATGGACTAAGAAGTGATCGAACAGGACTTTCCCAGCTCTAATCTCTAGGATTCCCTTATCATTTGCCATGTTGTGGTTTTTTCCAACAGAAAGCTACAGATGCTGTTTGCTCCCACTGGTGCAGGCGTATGAGGGTCAGGAGCGGTGCCAGGGTTTTTGCCGCCTTAGGTGGCAGCGCTCCTCCTCTGAGCATTGGGCGGCAGGGGTCCTTCCACTCCGCGTCTTCGGGGCACTTCGGCAGCGGGTCCCGGAGCGAGTGAAGGACCCGCTGCCAAATTTCCGCCGAAGACCCGGAGCGGAAGGACCTCCGCCGCCAAATTTCCGCCGAGGACGGCAAAATGCCGCCCCCCAAATCCTGCTGCCCTAGGCGACCGCCTAAGGTCGCCTACTGGAAGCGCCGGCCCTGATGAGGGTGCAAACTGCTCCACAGGCTCCCGATTATTGACAGGAGCTGGGAAATGCACCTTTTACCACACAGGGCTTTGGACATGCTTTTTGGGTGTTTGCAAGGACACTGTCAGCCCCAGGCACCATGATGGCAAGGTACCAAAGTGTTTTATGTTTTCCCAGTTGTGCAGTTTGCACAGGCTTTGCCCTGATTTACAGCATCTTGTCATGACCTTGCAAGAGCAACACATGCCCACCTGGCCATGAGGTTCAATTATTGTCATTCCCTCTCGGCAGGACTTCTCCATCGCTCCTTGCAGCACGTTCAGAAAGCAGCAGCCTGTTCACTCGCTCGTTTGAGCTACATTGATCATATTATCTTCATGTCAGCTGCCAATAAAGCAGTGGATTGACTATCCTGGCCCTGACATCCCTTAAAACCCTTTGAAGTGCAGGCTATGGATATATTAGAGACCTGCTCCTTCAGCCTCTTCCTGGCAGGAATCCTCTTCCAAAAATATCTGTCAAGCCTCCTCTCACATCTCATCCGGATCATTCCTAAAGACGCACTCCTGCCGCAGCGCCTACCAAAAAGCAGCTGAGTCTGTGCTTTACAGTAAAAAGAAAGATGGAACCACCAGGATTAATCCAAGATGCACAGTTGGTGTTCATTTATATGTGGTAGCACCCAGATTGTGCTAGGCATTATCCACAGATATACAGAGCCACGAAGAGCCTACACTCTGAAAGAGGAGGGATATATGAGGGGAAGGAAGAAAAACACACACAATTTTTAACAGATACACATCAGCTATCCCCAACTGCCATTCTGAGAAGTGAGGTGGCCTGTGTGTTGTAGGCATCGCAGCAGAAGTGGGTCTGCAGGTGAACTGGAAGAAGGAGAAGGTAGTGGTCTGTCACCTCATGGCAGGCATCTGATGTGGTAGAAAGCACAAAGCCAGCTGTGTAGGAGGCAAACAAATAGGTGGTCAAAGCTGGCATGGTTGGCAGATTGGAGGGAGTGGAGATATGCAGTAAGAGACTAGCAGGGAATGAGGGAGGGGCAAGTTTAGAAAGACCTTGAAGGTAAGGAGAAGAAACTCAAACCTGATGCAAGGGGGAGCCAGTGGAGGGATTAATAAAGGTGGCACAAAGGTCAGAGTGGCAAACAAGGAAGATGATCTTAGCAGCTGCATTTTGAATGGACTAAAGTGGGGACAATGTGATTGTCAGGAAGGCCGGAGAGGAGGTTACAATAATCAAAGCAGGAGATGCTGAGGTCCTGGACAAGCATTTGGATTGCTCTGAAGAAAGGAGTGTCAAGTTTTGGACACAGCCTGGATGGATGGGGCAAGAGACAGGGAGGAATTGAAGATGACCCTCATGTTGCAGGCCTGGATTACAGAGAGGATGCTGGTGCTCTATCCACAGTGACAGAGAAAGGAGGAAGGGGAAAAGGGTTAGGCGGAAAGACATGGAGCCCAATTTTGCCCCATGAAGCTGAGGTGACCATGAGGCAACCAGAGGAGATATCAGAAAGGCAGGGAGAGACAGAGGATTAAGGTAAATCTGTGGTTCATCAGTGTAAAGATTGGTAAAATTGTGTGAGCAGATGAGATCGCCCAGAAAGAGTATGGAGGGAGCCCCACACAGAGTGGAAGAGGGGAGAAAGAGGCACAACTATATTTCCATAGCCTACGACACTGCCAGCCCCTCCCATTCCTGGGATAGTCCATATTCCCCTTGTCTGTTGAGTTTGCCAGTTAAGTCCTGATCCTGCAAGTTGTTCGGTAAGTGCAGACCAGTGCACTTGTCCAGAGCCCCATTGACTTCCTACCTACATGGTGCAACTTGCAGGATTGGGGCCTTTTACTGTATGTTCTTTAGGGCAGGGACTGGTTTTGTGTGAGAAGCACCTGGCATACTGATGGGTGCTTGTATACGACTCACCACCTCAGAGCATCCCCTCATAGCAAGACCCAGCATCGCAGCACCCTGCCTCAGTTTCCCCTCAACAATCTTCAGCCTACTCCAAATGTAGCGGTGACTGGCTGCAGTGACTTGGCCCTCCAGCTAAACTATTACCAAAAGTCCACCATCTCAAGGGAATCCAAATCTAAACCAAACAAAACACAAACTCTGTCCCAGGCCAGTCCCAAAGTGGGCCCAGCCCCTCCTTCCAAAGGGGTCTGTCTTCTCTCCTTCAACTTCAAGCACCCTTCTCCCACTCGCTGCCTTCCCAGGCTCTTTTCCATCTCTCCCCTCAGCCTGTCCAGGGCTCCTTTGGGTTATTCCCTGCTCTGTTCCAAGCAACCATTCCAAGGCCTTTCTGCCTGGAGCCTTCCACAGGCCTCTGCCCGCCTTTTGCTCTCCTATGGCTCCTCACTGCTGGGCTTCCTTCCTCTTAAGATTGTAGCTCTGCAGATGAGGGCCTGGAGGTGGAGGGCAGTTGCCCATGACAACCCTCTAGGCTGGGTCTGAGAAGGACCTGAGCCATTTCAGGGCATTGCTCTTCACCCCTGCAGCTTCTTGTCATGCTTAATTTGCAATGAAAGGGGTGCTGGGGCTCAAGCAATTTTTTTACTTTCATAACTGCCGCAGCCAGCCCAGAGGTGCTGGGGCTATGAACTGCCAACCTAGAGATGCTGGAGCTCAGCCTGGCAAGCCCTGGCACAAATTAAGCACAGGCAGAGTATTTGGTGATCAATGGTATTAAGCAGGAAGAGGCTAATTTAATAGGGCTGACTAGCCCAAGCCCTCCTACCCCTTAAAGGGGCAGGCCAGCCTGTTACAGTACCATGAAATAATAAAGAACACCTGATCTCAGTGCTCAGACTCCATTACTATGTAGGGACCCCACTATCAGCAGTTAGACTGTGCATTTGCTGTGTGAAGCTCTGGCGGTCAGAACCTTCTCCCCACAGAAATGTGTCTTTTCCTCTCTCCCAGTGCATAAAAGATGCCTTCAAACGTCTTTGTCCCACCTGTGTTTTTAATTTCATCGCTGTCTATTTTTTAGTTCTTTATCAACCCCCTTCCCATGCCCAGCCCATTTTTGCCCCTCTTCCCATTGCCAATCCCCTTCATTTAGGTCATTGGGGTTCTGTGACGATGATTTGTGTCCAGGCCCACCGATGGGGGGGGAGGGCAAAGGGGGCAATTGCTCAGGGACCCGAGCAATTTAAAAGGGCCCAGTGGCCCTCGGCCGTCGCCGTCGGCAGCGCAGCAGGGCTAAGTCAGGCTTCCTGACCGCCCTCTCTCCACGCCGCTCCTGGAAGCAGCCGTCCCATCCCTGCGGCCCCTGGGGAGGAGATCTCTGCGTGCTGCCCCCGCCCTGAGTGCCGATTCCGCAGCTCCCATTGGCCGTGAACTGAGGCCAATGGGAGCTGCAGGGGAGGTGCCTGCGTGCAGCAGCATGTGGAGACCCCCTGGGCTCCCCACCTAGGAACCACTGCTAGAGGGGTGTGCCGGTCGCTTTTGGGAGCCGCCGACCCCCTGACCCCCCCCTCCACCAGCATACAGCCTGCACCCCGCACCCAAACTCCCTCCCAGAGCCTGACCCTCATCCCCTCCCACACCCAAACTCCCTCCCAGAGCCTGCACTCCGCACCCTCTCCTGC
>NW_020664447.1:59907073-59907701 GCF_002925995.2 Terrapene triunguis
GCCCGAGCCCGCACCCCCTCCCACATCCAAACTCCCTCCCAGAGCCCACCCACTCATCCCCTCCCACATCCAAACTCCCTCCCAGAGCCTGACCCCACATCCCCTCCCACACCCAAACTACCTCCCAGAGCCCGACCCCGCACCTCCTCCCGTACCCAAACCCCCTGCCCCTGCCTGGTGAAAGTGAGTGAGGGTGGGGGAGAGGGAGCAACGGAGGGAGGGGGATGGAGTGAGCGTGGTCTCAGGGAAGGGGCGAGGAAGGGGTGGGACAAGGATCTTCAGGTTTGTGTTATTAGACAGTTGGTAACCCTACCGGGTAGGCATGTGGAAGCCCTGGCCATGCCAGAAGAGCCCGCCCAGCAGTGTAGCCTGCAGCTCGCTGGGCACCAGCCAGCGCAGGTCCAGCACAGCCCAAATGTCAGGTGGACCGTGTCCGTGTGGGGGGTCCATTGACTGTTCTGCCCTGGGGCCCGGAATTGCTGTCGGTGGTCCTGTTTGTGGCAGATTATGTTTATACCTGTTGCAGGGCTGTAACCCCCAAAATGTCTTCTCAATATAGGGTGAAATCCTGGCTCCACTGAAACTGATGGCAAAATTCCTGTTAACTGCACTAGGGCCAGGATTTCAC